>NC_080422.1:0-300000 GCF_029873635.1 Malania oleifera | reverse complement strand
TGGTGGGATACTAATTTAAGATTTGGATGTCCTTCGGAGAGTCTGTGGAAAGCTATGTCTCAGAGTTATCCCCTCTTCATTCCTCGTATTAAGTTTCTGGTAGAAAGAGGTAGTAATATCCGTTTTTGGAAAGATCCATTCCTTGGTTGGGGAATGTATTTTTGTCCATCTCTTTTCCACGACTCTTTTGCCTAAGCTTAGAGCAGGATGGTCCTTTGCCTTATTGGGATTTCTACTTCCATAGATCGTCAAATGATAGGGACATGGTAGAGTTGTCCTCTTTGCTAGTCTTGTTGAATAACTTGTCGTTTTTATTTAGAGGAGGATAGGGGATAGTGGTCTCTGGATCCTTCGGGGTTTTATTCGTGAAATCTTTTTGTGATTTTTTAATGGGTCTAATTTAGGGTCTATTTGGCATCATTGTTGTTTTCTGTTTTCTGTTTCTATTTCTTCATAGTAAAGAAACAAATTATAAAAATGCACTTGTTTGTGTTGTCAGTTTTATGTTTCTATTGCCAGTTTTCTGTTGTTTGCCAAAAATCTAAAAACTAGATTTTATGTTTTTCAGTTGTTTTGACAACTTGTTGCCAAAAAATTTAATATCCAAAAATAGTCTTTTTTTGGATTAAATTATTCATTTTAGATGCTTGTAAATTAAAATCAAAATTAAATAATCATATGAATTTAAATATAATTAAAAGAAAAATATGCATAAATTAAAACAACAATTATAAATCCAATTACAAAATACTTTTACTATTTTTCAATTATCATGTTTAATAATTATCACTGCAACTGCCCCCTCTGGGATTACAGATGAACTGATACCACTGTGCAACCTATAGCATTCAAGGCACAAAATAGTACCTTTTTTATTTTATAGCAGCTTCATGCATGAGGAATCCCCTTCGACTCTTGGATTAACATTCCTATGGAAAAATACCTTTCCCACCCAGGCAAGACTAGAGCAAAGTGGTTTGATGTAAAATCCACAAGAATTCACCATTACTATTACCATAAAATAGGATTCTCTATGCTCAAACTTTGTGATGAGAATTTGACAGTTAAGGTGTAATCTCAAGAGAGGAGGGTGGCGGGGGGGGGGGGGGGTGAATTGAGTATTTAAAACTTCTTAGGTCAGGTATGTCCTATTTTTAGAATCACAATCAGTATATCGCAACCTAGGGTCTTGCTAAGCAATCTCTAGTCTCATAGATATTCAGGTTTGCAAGTATTTAAATCATTCATAGCAATCACAATAAATTTAATTATAAATGTACAAGTGCTGGAAAGTAAAGAGTATAGGGAAGAGAAATGTAGACACGATATTTTTATTGAGGTTGGGCCAATCCTGCATACGTTCCCGCCTCAAGCTAGCCCACTTCAGGATTCCACTACTTTGCTCACTTAACTAGGTGGAGCGACGCCATTTACAATACTCCTTACAGGACGGAGTCTCCTTAGCTCACTTACCAAGCGAAGCTAAACCGTTTCTCCTTATAGGGTGGAGTCTCCCTAGCTCACTTAACGCGCGGAGCCAAACCGGTTCTCCTTACAGGTTGGAGCCCTCCTAGCTCACTTACCGGGTGGAGCCAAACCGGTTCTCCCTACAGGGCGGAGTCTCTCTAGCTCACTTAACCAGGCGGAGCCAAACCGGTTCACAAATATAAAAAATTTCGTACAAGTAAGTGCTTCTTAAATAAGTAAAGATGTACAATATGAAGATCAATGCACTCGTATATGATATGATTTCAAGCTCAGTAGAGTATGTGGGATTTCTCTCTCAAAAATAGATATTTGAAATATATGAGAGAAGATAAAGCTAAATGATCTTTGATTTAAATATGAAATAAGAAATATATGCTTTCAAATATCCTTAAAACCCCTAAGTGATTTCTTCCAAAAATGATGTTAAAAAATTTGTTCAAAGGAAGTTAGGGTTTTTGCTCAAAAAGATTTTTGCGATGAAGACTGTAAGAGCTTATGTATCTTGCAATGAAGATGCTCAAAGATTCTCAAGCTAAGTAAAGTTTCTCCAAAGATATTTATTAATAAAAATATGTGGAGAAACACTAGCTTTACTCTCTAAAAATGATTTGCAAAATGAAAGATTAAATGAGAGTAAATGCTTGGGATGAAGAAATAAATGCCCCAAATAAATGCTCCTTTCAACAACCCTCAAGTGCAATAAATTTGCAAATGAATGGAAGTGAATGAAGATCAAAGCTCTCTTTCAAAAAGATTTTTCAATAGAATGAGAGAGAGTAAAATAAAGCATAAAAATATTTGAGAGGATTTGCAAGATAATCAGTCATTTTGAAATGAGTTATGAGAGGGGTAATTATAGACTCTCTCAAAAATATGACCGTTAGGGACATGTTGGGCATTATTAAATTTGTTTAATAAAAAATTAATGACCGTTTAGCCCTGAAAAATTGCCCAACCCGAGAGGTCCGATCGACTAGGGAAAGTGCTGATCAACTAGCCTTAGGCTATTTCAAAAACTCTGAGGGGTCCGGTCGACTAAGAAAAGCGCCGGTCGGCTGGCCTCAGGCGATTTTCCAAAACATCGAGAATCAGTCTGCCGCCCTGATGTTCCAGTCGATCGGGCTTGAAGGCCGGTCAACTGGGCATTTTCGGTTCATTGGGTGGCCAATTGGCTGGGGTTACTCACTACAGGCCAAATGAATGAGCCAGTTGACTGGGGCTTGTAAAACATTAAAGGGTCGGTCGACTGGGGCTTCGTATATTTTGATTTCTGGTCTAAAGTTAGGGTTAGTTGACTGGGGCTTACAGAACATGCAAGGGCCGGTCGGCTGGGCTTTCACAGAATTGAAATTCTGGCCAAGTGTTATGGCCGGTCTATTGGGGCTATGTGTGTTGTTAATGGACGGTCAACTGGGCACTATGAAAAATTGAGTTTTAGCCCTCTCTGTGACTTAAAAATCATTTTTAAAACCTTTGTAAGATTTTTATATTTTATGAAAAGGTTTTCCATGAAAAATTTTGTTTCCCTAAGGTTAGTCTACGGTCCGTTTGAGCTTAGCATCATATCATGCAAGTCATGCATTATTACAGATAAAATCTAAATGCATTACAAAATAAATTATGTCTTCATTCCTTTGCTCTTCTAATTCTTCATGGAGTACGCCAGGTGGCTTCCATTTTTCCTTTCCCTTATGTGTGTGCTAAAATGTAAACCTGTTCAAGTACTAGGCACACACATGAGATACTTGTGTTTTGTCATTATCAAAATAGGGATCAGACTCAAAAAGTCAATATAATTGAAACATGATTCACTTTGTCTGTACTTATTAATTTTTTTGTAAAATTTAAAAGAATGGTGAAATCCCTTATTGGATTGATTCAAGAATCGGTATTGTAATCTCCTCCTTATCAGCTTGTACTTCACTCTTTGCCTAAGTTTCTTTAAAATTTTCGATAATTGAATCTCATTTGTTAAATTTGATATTATTATTAATTGAACCTTAGCAATGTAAGACAACAACAACAATAATGACAACAAATGACTAAGCCTTAAGTCCCACTAGGTGGGGTTGGTTACATGAATCGTTTTTCGTCAAATTTAGATGATCATGGGCAATTTCTTCCAAAAAATGTAAGACTATTAAATTCTGACTCACTATCTCATTTTAAGTTATTTTAGGTCTACTTCTATCCCTACTACTACCCCACACAGTGACTAGCTTACTTCTTCTCACGACTTACTGGCACACTATTTGCCTATGTTGCAGATGCTAAAACCATTTGACTCATTCCTCCCTTATCTTATCTTCTGTAGGAGATACACCTAACTTATCGTGAATATGTTTATTCCTTAATTTATCTTTTAATGTTATACTACTCATCCACCTTGGTGTTCTTATCTTGACAACTTTTACTGTTTGGAGATATTGTTTCTTAGTTGGTTTTAAAACCATTTCTTAGAACTTCCCTATTAGTTTTAAGGTTTCCGATCACATAGCATGCTCAAAGAAATTCTCCATTTTACCCAACCTTCTTTAAATCTATGCATTGCATCTTATCCAATTTCTTTTTTAGCTAGCATAATAGATCTAAGGTATCAAAATCTACCAGTGTTATTAATTTCCTAACCATCAAATTTAACCTTTTCTCTAGTCTTTCCCCTACTATGTCTGAAATTATATTTTATCTATTCTGTCTTATTTCTTTTTATCCTAAAACCTCTAAATTCTAAAGCTTCTCTCTATAATTCTAACTTAGATTCTACTCCTCCCTTAATTTCAAAAATCCAGGCAATATTCAAAGCAATGGAATGATTAAGCCACAATTCATTCTTCCAGCACCTCCACTAGGCATGACTCTTCTAATGTTTGAGGACCCACAACAGAAGCATTTCCCTAATTTCAGTTGATTTTCACTCCTTTCTCTGTGTTTTTTTTTTTCTTTTTCTTTTTAATTTTTAATAAAGCTGTCCTATCCTTGTGTTTATCTATTAAAGGTTTTTGCTGACATGGCAATGCAGAACCACTTTCTTTTTAGAAATGTCATACTTCTGTTTTGTCGTCTTAATTCTCTTTGACATTTCTTTCCTAATTTTAGTGATCTTATATATCATTTAATCTGTTTTAATCCTTATTTTAAGGCCCTTAAATTCTTCTATTTCTTGTTTTCCATTTTTTGTTTTGTTTTTGTTTTTCTTGTTTTTTGGTTCTTGGCAATTTTAACATAAGGCTTGAGGCCTTTCAGGGAACAGGTCAGGGTAGAGGTAGTGGAAAGGGTAACTATTGTTGCTACTGTGCAAGCTTACGGGGATAATGTTTGTCCCCCATCCTAAGTAGTGTCCTTGGTAGGATCAATGTATTTCGGCATTTTCTATTTTGGTAAATGCCCTGTGGATGTTTCTCTGTATCTTTTTAGTCTTGTGTTAGTGGCCAAAGAATGAAAATCCAAAGTTGATATTTGCATCTGAGACCTCTAATTCTATGTTTTATTTGAGTCCTGAAGTTTTATACCTTGACTCACATGTCAGGTTCCTCAGCCCCAATTTGCAAGTACCTGAAGATTTGGTCTGTTCTCAATTTATTAATATATTTTATAATTTTTTTTTTACCATTAATTATAACTCTTAATATCCCCATGGGGCGCGGGGTGGTGCGTAGGTGGGAGATTTACTTATTGCTTTTCAATAATACAATGGCAGTTTATAACTTGAATTGCTAACAATTTAGGAACTCTAATGCTGCTTGTGTTAGCTAATTTTGATTTTTTATTTGCTCGTCATTTGCAATTTACACCAGGTTTTTCTGATTAGATTTTTAGTATGCTTTAGGAGGCGCCAAATTGTTTGCTGGTCTGTGAGTGGATGGTTCCGTAAAGATGGATGCTAGCAGATGCATTATTTTGCAATTCTATTTGAAGGGGGCGAGATCTGCAAAGGGACCAAGCTGTGGCATTGGTAGGTGTAAAAATACCTCGATGGATTTTGGAACTTCTGTGGCACCTTATTCTTAGAGGTTTCTAGTTTGTTGATTTTAGTTGGCTTTGATTCCCTTGCCTTGGAGATTTGTGTGTGATCACTTTTTAGGCAAGTTTGTGTGATTACACATTCTCTTTTCTTCTCTTCTTTTCTCCCACCCAAAAAAGAGTACTTCAAGATGCAACTTGGTATAATATTAATTCGGGCAACTTGGGTATGACTGTATAATACATACTTCTGACTGATTTGTGGAGACAACTAGTTTAGTAGTTTTCCCACTAGTTTTTTAAAGATGATTCTGTAACTGACTCACAACCACTAGTTTTCACACTAGTTTTTCTTTTGGTGGTGACATATTGAGAGCGCAATTTTAGTGAGTTCTGCAAATGGTCTTTTTAAGATGATTCTATAACTGACCCACAAACGGAAATGGAGATATGTTCCCCACTGGTTTGTTTTGGCTTTTCTGCTTCTTCTTTTTTTTTTTTTACATTTTTTTTGCAATTATATTATTATTATTTCTCCATTTTAGTGGAGGACGGCAAGGTATTCTATTTGCATATTTTTTCTTTCTTAATATAATTCGTGCTTAGAAAACATTTATTGGGAATTTTTTCTCAAGAGGAAAGTCCTGTTATTCCTTTCTCTTACCCTTTCCCCTTCCTTTTCTTCCCTTCTACCAAACAGTCTTAAATCCCTTTCTTTTCCCTCCATTTTTCTTATGGTGATTTTGACTTTGATATAATTCGTTTTCCACTCAACCATGCTTGTGCTTTCCTCTTCATATTGTTATTGGCAAATAATTTGCATTAGTGTTTGTTAAGATAATTAAGTAGTTATTTGCGGAACCTAAGGCATCTCTTAAGAGCTGTTGAGCAAGTAAATAAAATCAAAAGAAATACCTGAGGGTTGATTCCTCCACATAAGAATTGGAGGTGATGAGTAAAGTGAGGTCCTTGGGCTGAGTGTTGGGTGGTCTTAGGTCTTTTCAACCCCAAAAGTTAGCTCATGGGTGAGACTTTCCCTCACATTTAATAATTAACCACCAAGCCCCTTCCACAACCGATGCGGGACAAATCCCAACATTCTCCCCCTCACACATCGGACTACAAACTCCTCATGAATTGAGATCGGCTCCAAAGTCCACACGAATTGGGCTTACCAAATTGGCAGCACCATATGCCCAGCATTCCAGGAAGAAACCATGGGCTTTGATACCAGTGTTGGGTGGTCTTGGGTCTTCTCAACCTCAAAAGTTAGCTCATGGGGTGAAGCTTTCCCTCACACTTAATAATTGATCACTAAGCTCCTTTCACAACCGATGTGGGACAAACCCCAACACCTAGTGAATTTCAATCTTGCAAAAATCCAATGCATATGCATCTTGTTTATCTACTCTCCTTGGAAAGTACTTTAAAGGAATGGTTCTTTTGTATAAAATTTGGTATCGATTAGTCACAAGACATTATATTAATGTTTGGATCTATTGAAATATAGGAGATTTACATAATTGGATTCACACCAAATGGTATCTCAGTGGTAGAAGTATTAATATAACATCTTACAATTAGTGGCTTGATTTTGCGGAAGAAATTGACCTCAATAAGTGTTCCTCAATCTTATCATCTTTGATATGCTATAGCAGTCTTGGCTTCATCCCTCCCCTTTCCTACTTTTGGACTGGTAACCCGCACTTCTCTCTTCCATCTCCATGAGCAATCGCTCCGGTTCTTTGCCAACTCTTCCCCTTCAAATAGCTAGAGACATAGGGTCTATTTTTTTTCTTTGAGTTGGAACTAAAACAAGCTTGCTTCTGCTCTTGGGATTCTAGTTGTCAAGGCATATTTGCTTTGCCTTTCTTTAGAAATCCTGGGGACAGGCTAGTTAGGGATGTAAATGGAGCGGATTTGAAGTAAAAGGGATAGATTCCGAATCATTTTGAATTCACCTTGTTCCACCTATTGCCTTAGGACATTATTTGTATCTTCATTGTCATCTCATTAGGAGATTCATCTCTCTGCCAGGGATTGAAATTTGGGTTGTCAATTATTAAACAAAAACATAGAAAATTTTGACAAATTCATGTATTTATATTATGATAATAAAATAACTTATCTCATTTTTAATGTAGAATTATAGATAGCAAAACCATTCTAAGAGAATAATATAAAATAGAATAAAAGTAATACATTTAGAAGATGTGTAATTGAATGAAAATGCTATTTGCATTGGGTTACAAAATTCATCCCAATTATTATTGCGAATTCATCTCAGAACTACCAAATTCACTCTTATAGGGACAAATTGGGGGTGAGATATCCACTAACTCGAATTTACATTGCTAGGGCTAGCACTCAAAATTAGGGTTGGACAAGAAAAATAAAAAAATTGAATCAAAATGCAAAACTGAATCAAATACCGATTAACCATTTTTTATTTTATTTCGGTTGATTCATTTAATAAAATAATTAATCAAACTGATATATTATATATATATGATTAGTAAATCATTTTGTGGGCAAAAATATTTTTATCTTTAGAAAATAAAATAAAATTTCTTTAAAAGTTAATTTTTATACCACATATATCCTAATCTTTTAGAAAAAAGATTAAGCATTTATATATATAAATGAAAATTGTGTGGATCATTTTGTGAAAACAAAATATTGTTATCTTTTTAAAGTAGATTAAGCTCTCGTTTACGAACACTTAAAAAAGTACTTATAACACTTGTCACTTAATATAAAAACTTTTACAAAAGGGTGATGTTTGACTTGCATTACAACAAAGATGATTGTAACATGAGAGAAGTAAGAAGGTCAACCTCTTTCAAATATTCAACCACTTATTACAATAAGTGTTTTGTGAGAATCATTTTTTGAGAACTATTTAATTGAATTTTGAGAAGCAATCTAAGATAGCTTTTGACCACTAATACTGTTTATATGTGGGGTCAATTTTGTAAATATAATAAAACTTGTCGCGACGTCCCATACTCAGCCCAGAGAGAATTGCTCTCTCTGGCGAAAATGGGTTATGGCTGCGAACAGGGAAAGATGGATGTGTAATTTTGAAAATGTGATTTTCGTGGAAAAACAATGTGTGATGGAGTCGCCACTAACCTTTTAAAGTGCGGTTAGAACACTTGATTGCTACTCCGTTAACGGTAGAATCGGCCTGCGTCACCAGAGTCGGGCTCGGGAGTACGGTTACGCGAGAGGAAGGTATTAGTAGCCCCTACGCGCCCGTTCTTAAGAAAGGTACCAAATTAATAAAAAATTATCTCTAAAATAAATCTAATAAGCCTATTGAAATTACTTTCTTTCAAAAATCAAAAGAATGAAAATACTATATAGGTATTCCCTTAAAATCGGGGTCAATCCAATACTTCGAAAATTCTGTGCCCTTGGTTGCAATCAGCGGGAAGGAAAATAAAAAATAGGATACAAAATACACTCCCGGGAATTTTGTAATCTGTAGATTTTTCTAAGTAGGAAAATACTATTCTGGGAGATTTTCAGAGTTTGTTCGGGATGAAAATGATTTTCTGTGCCTAAGAAATATTTTTGTGATTTTTCCCGAACTTCAAAATAACACAAATAAAATCAATGGAAATTAGAGTGTGAAAATATTTTTGAGACTTTTGTGAATTTTTTATTTTTGTGAATTTTCTGGATATAATAATAGTATACAAGCAAAAGAGAGAAAACCAAGGTGAACTGGTCTCAGGAGTGGAGAATCGGTCTAACGTTGGCCGATTTGAGGGAGAACCAATTTAAGGTCTTGGTCGAGACCAATGAGTCAACACGCGTTGTCTTACGTGTGGTTTGTGTAGTGTTCAAGTGTGGGTTAGAGTGCACGAACGATGTACGGTGCATGAATGCCTACGTACACGTGTTTGTGTGAAATGACACGCATGTATGTGCATGACCACGTGAATGTGTGGTTGAATACATGCATGCATATGCTTGAATGTGAATGTGTGCGTATGTGTGAACACCCGCATAAATGCGCGGGAACATGTGTGGTGCACCTATGTGGAACTGCATGCATGTGTATACGTGCGCATGGACAGTGTAAGTGCAAGTCCATGAATGAACATAGCATGCATGTGCATAAGTGTGTGAATGTGTATGTTGCATGCATGTTTATGCGTGAAAGTGGGCATACATGAATGCATGCGTGCATGTGCACGTGAGAAATTGAGTGCATGCGCATGCATGTGAGGGTACATGAGTGCTTGCACGAATGTGTGTGTATGTGAGGAGTGGCAAGCGTGTGTATGCATGCATGTGGAGGTGTGTGTACATGTATATATGTAGGTAGGTGTAATAGTGTGTGGGCAGGTGTGTGTTAGAGGTGTGTGTAGGTGTGTCTTTTAATGTGTGTGCAGCGTGCATCAGTGTGTGTGAGAGGGCGTTAGCATGGAGCTGGCTGCGAGCAATGCAGAGAGCAGATGGTGTCCCCCATCTGAGAGAATCGACATCCTTTTGAAAAGGAAAATTGCATTGGAGAACAAACCATTTTGAGCGCACCCTGCAAAAACAGTATTCCAAGATGGGATATCTCTCTCGGGCATCTTCTCAAACAATAGTATAGCATTTCCCATCTCCCCATGTGGGCAGTATCCAGAGATCATAGCAGTCCAAGACACCACATTTCTATCAGACATTCCATCAAACAGTTCCCAGATTAGAACGAGACCATGAGTAGAAATCGACAAGAGCAGTTTGAAAAACTGGGTATCGAATGAAACCCCATTTTACAATCTGGGCATGCACTGATTCAGTGCCATGAGTTTTTGAAATTTCGGGGCACGATTTTGAGACATATGGATAGAAAAATTGGTTGGGACAAGGGTGTCCTTGACGAACCATGTCGCGATACAAGATGAATGCCGACCTATTATTGGACTGAGAAGCAAAAGCTATGATCATGGCGGTGTATAGGATGATCGAATATGGAACGGGCGTACTCCAGGTATGCCAGTGCGACAGTGCAGTAGCGATCGAGCTTGAGGGCGAAGAACTGCGTTTGACCATGGCCAAGAGCTTGAGGAAAGCTTGAAACTGCTTCAGTTGGTTAAAATGATTGCAATTCTTAAGCACGTTCAAGACATGTTGGTTTAGATTTAATTGTCCTGGAACAGCGTGCATGTTGTTTATATTATGAATGGCGAGGTGACGAGCATGATATTTTTTCTACAATTACACGTACTCTGCTGCTCTTCCCACCGGCCATCACTTCCTTCGTGTCCGTGTTGAGGTTGTGAGAGTTAGCGAAGGTAAAACGGTGACGGAGACGTCGGAGAGTGCCGGATACGATGCGGTAGATGAGACCAGAGACAAGTGAGCGACGCTTGAGGGCGAACTCGGAAGTAGAAACAAAGTAGACTTATCTGGAGGCTGGGAACGAGGACTGTAGAGAGAGAGAGAGAGAGAGGGTGTGTGGGAGATGGTATGGACAGGGAGAATATAGAGAGTTCAGGTGTGAGAGAACAGTGGAGATGGTGAGAGGAATTTCTAGTGAACTGTCTGTGTAGTAAGATAATACCCCAATTCATGCAAGAACAGTGTTGCCATTATGACCGAACCAATGATAGAGACAAGTGCTCCGGATTGCGCCTTCTGCAGCAAGTGCTCTTCGGCATGAGGAACTACATCAAGGCTTCTTAAAGCCTGTTTCATTTTCATCTTCACTAGTGATATAAATCTTAAATAGCCTCTTACCTGATCGCAGGTTCTCAGTCACCTCGACTGACCCTGGCAGCAAGAGAGAGAGAGAGAGAGACAAGTAAAGGGATGAAGGTGAAGTACCTGAAACATAGTTCTGCTCTGAGGCGACTAGTCCGCCATTACAGATTTGAGATATGAAGCCTGGGAACCTGAGAGGAAGCGGGAATAACAGAGAGATGATGGTTCGCGGCTGTGAGCCGCGTGTGGGTGAGCAAAGATTGCGTGAGCATAGAGGTTTGCCGGAGATGTTGAGTTGGTGGCAGGATTGATTTGGGAGTCTCCAGCGGTTGTATACGTGCGTTCTGCTGTGAAGGTTACTTACGGCTCCTCTTGATGCTTGGGGGGCGCTGTGAAGATAGCGATAAGGTCGTGGGATGGGAATGAAGCTGTGAGGTGGGAATGAATATGGGAAGAGAAGAGTGGCCGGGGCAAAGGTGAGAGAGAGAGAGAGAGAGAGAGGGGGGGTCCGGATCTGGAGATGGCCGTGGAGATGGGGCTGTGTTGGTGCGTGAATGAAGCTATGAAGAAAGATGGGGATATCACTTACGGCTACTGGTAACCACACGAATGGTCGCAGTCTCGCCAAGAGAAAGAAAGAGAAATGAGGCAGAGAGCAAGAGCGGTGATGGAACTGTAAGAGATGCAGATTGAAGGTTAAGGCCGCGAGGACGAGCTCGGGGAAAAGCAAGTGAGAGAAAGGGTGAGATTTGCTGGTGGAGATGCAGTAACAGTGGTGGTGCTGGTTGGGGTGCTGGAAACGAGAAGGAGAGCTGTGGAGTGATCCGAGAGAGATGGATATGCTGATGACATAGCTGGTGAAGTTGAGGGAGACGATGGACAGAGATGGTTCTTCCTGGAAACTGATGCGACTATGGCAATGGATTGGCTGGAGTTGTAGATTGGCTACCGGAGTGATAGGAGATGGTTCAGCCGTCGTGGGGCATGGTATGGATCTGAGTTCGGGTTGCTGGAGTTGGTTAATGGAGGCTGGTATATTGGATTGCGAGGATGCGAGGGAATGTGGATGATTGAGAGCCGGTGAAGGAGAGCTGGGAGGTCTAGTTAGAGGCCTGAGATGATGGCGGAGATCTGGTCCCAGGTGGTCACTGTGAGGGTGGCGGAAGTGACGATGGTGGTTTGCAACCGTGTGTCGTGGGTGAGACAGCGCCGGAGTTGTCGACGAACACAAATAAATGAGAGAAATCGAGGGTGCACCGTCAGTGAGTGAACAGGTTGTTGGGGTGTTCGGAGATGGATTTATGGCTAGAGGAGAATGAGAGACGGTGGAGGATGAGAGTGTGAGCAAGGGAAATGCAGAGAGAAAGATGAGGGAGAGTTGCAGGAAGGATGGCTTTGGGAGTCTAGGGAGTGCTAGAGAAAAGAAAAAAAGAAATTAGACTTCCATTTCGGCCTCGCGTGAAAAATGAAATCAGACTTCCTCTCCCCCGCCTGCTGTGCCTGCAGTGAATAGCCTTTATAGGCTCTGCAGCTGGATGATGGTGCGCAAAGGCACGCGGAAAGGAGAAAATATTCTAACAGAAATATATTCTCCCTCTTTACAGCGCGTGGTTTGTTAGGAGAGCATCATTCCCCAACGTGCCATGCTTTTTCCCTTTTATTTTTTGTAGCTCCATTCATTTTTCAAAAATGAGAAATTTAATTAAATAATATTTGATTCTCAAAAATTGGGAGGACCCAGACTCAGCGTAATTAAAATATCGGGAGCCACTTGAAATTTAACAGGACTCAACCAAAGTACCGAGGCTCGATTAAAACTTGTCGGGATTCCTTTAAAAGGCCGAGGTTCGATTGAGACTCACCGGACTCAATTAAAATTCTCTGAGACTTCAAAATTCACTAGGATTTAGTTAGAATTTCAGGATTCAATTAGAATGTCGGAACGGAATTAAAATTTACTAGGACTTGATTAAAATGCCCCGGGGTTCAATCAAAATTTCTTGGGACTTTAAAATTAGCCAGGAATTAGTTAGGATTTCAAGGTTCAACTAAAATTCACCGGGACTCAGGAATACACCAGGATTCAATCGTGATTCAAGTCAATTTTTAATGCACCGGGTTTTCTTGAGGTGGTCTGGTTAAAATTAGGGTGTTGACAAAACTTAGTGATTATTTTGTAATTTAATAAATGCATTAGAAAACAATCATATATTATTTTATTATGCATTATAGCATATATAAAAATACATATTTTATATAACATTTATAATATTTAAAGAATTTAAACTAAAAAAAAGTTGTGTTGCACTAAGATCAATGCTTAAATATTATTGATGAATTTTGAATTTACATATTAATTATCATGAAAGAAAAAATGTTATTTATAGTGACTTCAAAATTTTAATTTGCATTTAACGGTGTGGTTTGGTTTAGTTATCCATTGAATATTAATTTAAAAACTTGTTAACTAAACTTTGGTTAGCCGTTTTAAAAAATTTGATTTTGATTTACATTTTTTTAATAAAACGAACCTTCGGTTTATTTAACGGGTTCGAAAGGTATGATTTCATTAATTGAATTGTGCCCTACAAGTACTAATGAAAAGAGTCCAAATTTGAGGTATAATTACTGCAAATTCTTGTTTGGAAAAATTCAAAAGTGACATAAATAATTATTAGAATTTATAGCCTTGATTCAATAAGTGAGTTCGAAGCCAAACTTTGTTACTTCCTTATCTGCAATAAATTTGTACGTTGCCTTTGTGTCTACCTAAGCATCAATTTTCAAAGCCATTGATCTTTATTTGAAAATACATTAAACCTTTTTGAGAGAAGGACTTCCAACACTCATAACATTCAACAATTGGAATGGGTTGACATTCAATGACATAACCTCATTTGAATCACCATCTTAGTCTAAGACTACCAAAGCATTCAACTTCTCTTGCTTAGGGGAGTCAGGAGCTCGGTGAGAACCATTACAAATGAAACAACCAGACTTTTGAAGATTTTGAGAAGTATCATTCCCTTTATTCTGATTGCTGCCTATACCCTTGGATTTTTCATGTTTGTCCTTGTTCTTCCCTTTCTCTTCCTTGACCTTTCCTTTTCTTTTGTCTTTCTCCTCGGAATCCTTGGTCTTAGCGTTGATTCTGAAATCAAAGACATGCTGCTGCAACGGGCTGGAAGGGTATCTTTAACCGCTTATCTACATAATTCCATATGATTGTTGCAAACCTAAAAGAAAGTTGAACAACTTGTCTTTCATTAACATTGTAATGATCTAAAAATAATATGCAAGTAAGTGTAAAAAAAAATAATAATAATTAAATAATTAAGTAATTAATTAAATAATTATTATTAATTAAATAATATAATATAATATAATATAATATAATATATATATATGTTAATTCAAGTAACAAGATACTTTTTTTTTTTATTGAAGGGTAAATGTATTGATCAAAATGAGTATTTACATGGAACACTGGGCATGCCCAGATATAGGGGGGAAATGAGCCCCATTAAAATTACAAGCAGTAAGTCAACACTCAAGAGCACAAGAGAACCTGAGCAATCTAGGGGCCTTTTGGCCAATTACAACAATCCAAAACTCATACAACAGGATCCAAAATGAGATTAAATTCCTCAATCTATGTGAAGCCCAAATCTATTATAGACCACTGTGTATATATGTTTCTGAATAGTCACAATCAGCTCCTTTGGGGAGATGGATTTTCCTTCAAACATTTTCCTATTTCTGGCATTCCATATGAGATAAACAGTAGAGGCCAGGCCAACTCTCTTGCCTACCGAATGAATCCCAGTGCCCCTGACCTCCTTTCGTAGCCATTTCACTGCAGCTCTAAGAGTTGTCATAGCCCTGTTGAGCCCCAGCCAACTTCTAATAGTGTTCCAAACCTGAGAGGAGAAATTGCAACTAAAAAATATATGATCAATGGATTCATGTTCTTGGTAGGATACTTCCTGATACTAAAGGAAAACAATTAATTACCCCCCCACCTTCTCTACAATCTCACCTTCCCCTTTCATCCATCTCTCTCCTCTATCTCTCCTCTCAAAATTTCTACTGTCCTTAATCCATAACTCTGTTATAATCATCCAAAATTCGAACCTCAACCATCAAAATAACTGCAATTAACTTCCATTTCTGGCCATATTGCTTCAACCTAGAGTATTTCAACAATTTACACACAGAAATTAAGAAAATTTGGAAGTTTTGAAGCACTGTTCATCTAGAACTTTCTGAGAAAATTACAATCCCGCCAACCTTGTACAAGCATCAATTCTTTTGTTCCTCTCTCTCTACAAAATTTGGGGAACGGGAATTTCATCCTCTGCGTGTTACAGGTATTACTCCAGGATCAAGGTAAGTGGGATTGATTATGTTACAATTTATTTAAAAATATGCCTGTTTTAAATTGATTACGGGAATTTAATTATATTTATATGTCTTATTTAAATTAAGTTTGTTAAATTAATTATATTGATTTTATTCAAATATATACCCGAGTTAAATTAAATTACACAAATTTAGTTTTATATAAATACATGTCTGAGTTCAATTAAACTGTAAGGATTTGATCATATTTGAGTTTTTAAATAGGTTGGGGATTAAATTTAAATATGAGAAGTTGATCATACCTGCGTTTTTATTTAAACCTACCGAATATAAATATATATATATATATATATATATATAAGAATTTCACAAGCAAGTTATGAAATTATAATTATTATATAAATTGTGTGGCCTGAGTTTATTAAATTTTATTGCATAAATGAGCAAGTTTGGTGATTTTTGCGAAGTTATATTTATTATATGTTATATTATGAATTTTACGGTGTTATATATATTACTTGTTTGATTGAGAATAATGATAAGATTTTATTTCAAATTATATGTTAAGAAAATGATGAGAGTATTATACTGTGTTATTACATAAATTGCAATTATATGTTTTAAGAACCCTGATGGGTCAGATGTGGTGGATGCTCGGTATTGTAGTTACAGATGAGTATTAGTGCAGCTACACTGTTGTGAAAGTGTTAGCAGTGGATAATAGATTTGGGCCTGAGTAGGGAAGTACGCACTTGGTTCCGGACCAGGACGTGAGGCAAATCGCACTTACAGACATAATGTTTTGATTTAGCATTGGTCGGCCAACCAAATTAAGTCTAGTTTTCAGACCGCACAACCTGGTCATGGGGATTAAACATGACATGCATCGGCCAAAAAGGAGTCTTTTATATATATTTGGGTATTTATGTGATTATGATTAAATTACTTTTCACCAAAGCTCATTATTAGTCACACACTGATAATAATCTAGTCCTTACTTACTGAGAGGTGTCTCACCCCATTATTATCTTACATTTCAGATACCTTGAGGGCATAGTTGAAATCAGAGTAGTGTAGTGGAAGTGTGGGTTAAATTAGAAGGAGCAGTTTGGATTAAAGATTTAAATTTGTTATTTGTGTATATTTTAGAATTTCTAAGATTGTGTTAAATTTGATATTAGAGATATTGTGATAATGAGGTTATTTAGTACTCTAGTAAAATATATTTGAGGTCTTCTGCTATATAAAATTCAAGTTACTACAGTTGGTATTAGAGCAAATATTCGGGTCACTACAAACATGTTCTTGATATCCAACATCAATGAACTGAATCCCTTGACAGAATCTCTTACGTTTTCAATATGCTTCAATTGTTTGAAGTTAACCCTTGCAACGTAATTTTAAAATCTTGATCGATGATCGACTTAATAAAGTCATTGGGTTAGTTCAATTGGTCCAAATGGCAAGTCAAACCAACGGGTAAAAAACCAATAATATTATATATATATATATATATATATATATATATATATATATGCTAGTATTAATAATTATCATCATTTTGTTTGAATCAAGAGCTTTATTATGGAGAAAAAAATAAAATAGAAATAAGTAGAAAATTTATTTTCAATTATTATTTTTATATTAGACAACATTAAAAATAAATATTTATTTAAAATTAAAAATAAATATTAATAATGTGCAAAATTAAAAATTTTGTTGAACTGATTTATTATATACGTTGTTTTTTTTTTAAAAAAAAATTTATCATGACCAAGTATGAAAATTTTAGATTTTTTTATATTTGGTGTTATTTTTATTAATATTTTCAAGCTTCAAACAATGACTTTGAGGCAAAAGATTTTAAATTTTTATAAATTCTATATTTTTTACATATAATTTTATATGTAGATGAACATATAAATATATGCATATATGTTCCTAAAACACAAAACAAATTTGGCTTCTATGGTAACTTTTATCCAACATGCATGAGGTCTTAGGTAGGGTCTATCCAGGCACCTCCCAAAGCACCACATTTTAAAATCCAACTCGATCAAACCCTCTGATTAGGTTAATACTAGTTCACTCCATATTTGCTTTAAGTCCTTTATCCGTATTGGTGAGTTGATTGCTTTTGGTCCAATGGGGTTAGATCTGCTGATCTAGTATGGTTTTTAAAACCATGAATCAATCTTATTGGAAGAAAGAAGTTACTTTCAATTCCTTCTTTAGGGTCACCCAAGTATCAATTTGAGGTTTGCCTGCATCCGCATCTTCCTCTGTTCGAGCACGCCATAATAGTTTAGCATCTCTCGACAGATATATGGGCATTATAGAAACCCTTTCATTCCTTGGGAAGTAGGCAACCTTGAGCATCACATAACATATCTCATAAGATATTATCAATTGGTACTATGACTTCTTTCAAAAGATTTCAATATAGGGGCTTGAATCTTATAAGAGGCTTTTCGACCACTAGAACTTGAGGAGTTGTCTCCCCTCATAGGTTTGATTTCACCATCAATCGAGCTAAGTATGTGATTCACGTTTCCGTAAGGATAGTTATGTCTCTTAGAAATGATGATATCTTACCTTCTGTAGCAATCATGAAACCAACATGTCGTTGTTGTAGTTCGACCAATTCCTTGGATAAATGCTTGCATTGTGCTGCCGATGGAAATGCATCATCGATTATTGGAAGAGTTTTAGGTGAAAACAAAAATGCTGAAGTTTAGAACTCCTCGAAAAGTAGCATGGAAAAGCCTCCAATAGGTTTGTTGAAGCTAAATATATATGGATCTTGTAGAGGAAATCCGAGTTCTTGTGGTGGTGGTGGTGGTATCTTCCGCGACTCATCAGGTAATATTAAGGCCGCTTTCTCTGAAAAATTTAAGCTACGTACTAACAATGGAGCGGAGTTGCAGGCTCTTGCTAGTAGTGTTCGTCTCTGTAAAGAGTTGGGATATCCGAATATTTGCATTAAAAGCGTCTCGAAATTGGGGGTGGGATGTCTCACATCTGGAATTTGTTCCTCTTGGTACTTATGAGATTTTTGGGAATTGTTAGAGAAGGAGTTACAAGGTCTTTAGTTCTATATAAAGCACCAATTTAGTGAAGGTAGTTAGGTGGCAGATTTCTTGGCTCATCAAGGCGAGGGAGGCAACACGAGGAGGTATTTTGTAGAGGATGTGATGATGTGATGCCGAGTAAAATGAGAGGTCTCATTCGTATGGATAAGATGAATATTCCAAGCCTTCGTATTTAAATGTCATCATTTGGTTTTCCTCTGGTTTATGTTTGCGGGTAATTGACATCATTTTGCAGGTAATTTGTTTATGTTTGTGTTTATTTGGTTTTGATTACATATAGGCATGTTCAAATTGTTTTAGTTGGATAATGATACTGATTTTTTTTTAGTATTGGTTTTGATGCCTGGGATGGTTTTGATAGTTTATTTGTAAATCTCATGTGTCCTGCTTGTAACCACGATATTTTTCCGCCATAAGTGAGGGCTATTAATAAAATTGGGATTTTGGTAATAAAAAAAAATCCTACTACTTGAGTTTGCCATCATCGAACTAGCCTATGATACCAATTGTACCAAGGTCTAAGTCTTCAAAGCAAATCTTAATGTTGTGGTGACACCAAGCCTCACTTTGTTAAGCCAATGGTATACACGATCTAGTGGGTTAAGACCTGCAAGTGTATAACAAGAGAATGACATACACAAGGTAGAAATGTTTATAGGAGCAACCCTTCCCAGCTTGTTCTTATTTAAAGACAAAGATTACACACTCATAACATGTGTAGAAACACTGCACATGAATTTCCTTTAGTGTCTTGTGCTCGCCGTTCACATGTCACATTTATATAGTTGACACTCCTACTTATATAGGATTAGCCATTGACAACCCTAATTGCTTGCATTGTGCTGAATGCAATTTTCAGGTTCATCAGGTGATCGAGCTTAGGGCTTCGGGCATGGTAGTATTTTTGGCAAATTTTGGGGTGACTATAAGAACGGTTTATGCATAGTTTATGTTTTAAATACTGGGATGAAATATAAACAAATGGATGTTGTTATTTTATTTGGGATTTATAGATAAACTCTGGTATTTAAATTGAGATTGTTATTTATTTCCGATGTGTGATTGTAGTTTATGGTATTGAAAACAAGTGAATGAAACACGTAAACTTTGGGCTCGACACAGCGGGTTCGAGGCGTTACAGATGGTATCCAAGCCTAATGGTTCTGCAGACTTTAAGGATGATTAATACTAGAGTATAGGTTCGAGTTAGGATAATGATAAGAATGGGTTGGTTATATGGAATAGTTGTCTGGAAACATAGAGGTGGAGATCCTTTGATGGTCTTCTGTGTTTTTCTAGGAATAACGATTTCTAGAAAACTATGGTAAATCCATTAATGGTTTCGTTTTTGAGTTGAGAAACTGGAACTTGGGCATGTAAGTTGGAACGTTAGGTAAGTTGAGTATGTTTATCGTGTCGATGTTATGGTTTTGTGGTAAGACGGTATGAACTAATCGTAGATTAGAACATTTATGCTATAGTAGTTTTTCGTTTCAAACTTATTTCAGTTATGATAAATGAAGAAATTCTAAGCATTTTCTGTAAAGGCCCGAAAAATTAAAATGATTAAAAATAATAATAAATAATAATAACATAATATTATAATTAAAGAAATTAAATTAAGATAAATTAAATAATTAAATAATTAGTTATTAAATTAAATATTTTTACATTGGATTTAAAAAAAATTGAAATAAGATATGTACATATATATATATATGAATATGTATATAGGTAAGTTATTATAATATATAAATATATATATATATATATATATAACAATTATAAGTTACATATATATATATAAAGTAAAAGTTAAAGAAAGTAAAGAAGAAAGAAGAAGATGAAGAAAGAAGAAGAAGAAGAAGAAGAAGAATTATAGAGGCAGTTGCCTCCTGCGTGTCCGTCTTCGCCTCTCTCTCTCCTCTAAATTTTTCGATGAGTTTGCGGCAGATCGGAAAACGGAAGGTCCCGTTGGATTCCTGGCTTCGCTGCCGACATTTCTACTGGAGCAAATTTTTTATGGGAACTGCTTAGGCACTGCTCTGGGGAACGGTAATTTTTCCCTATTTTTTAAATTTTGCTGTAAATATACGGTTAAATCAACGATTGGGTACCACCACGTGGTTCTAGTCATCGTCATTTTGACATAGGTAATTTTTCAATTGGGATTTTTTTTGCCCTACTCCAAAGCGAGAGTGAGATTTGAGAATTTGGCTAAATTTAAGAGTATTATTGTTTATTTAGAAATTATGGTCTTAGGAAATATTTAAATAATATTTTATTTATGAATAATTTATTGGAATTAGGAATTTAATTTCAGGGTCCGGGTGAACGCCACGGGCATCTTTTCGGGGTCCCTATTGGCGTAGTTCAAGGAACCAGGTAAGGGGAAAAATATATATTAAATCAGAATTTTAATGAATTTAATAGAAAAATAAATTGTGTTATATGTAAGTGTATATGTTTCAATATGGATAAAATGCCAATTGTTAAATTATATTTTTTCGAGTTTAGGGCTGTTTATTAGATATGTATATGTGAAAATGAACCGATGAAAGTGGAAAAATATTTTCAGAATATTTATATAAGAAATAAAAGATATTTTTAGTATATAAACATTAAATGTTGGTTGACTTATTTTACAGGCAATGTATGAATTTTATTGCTAAATTGTGTGGCATGAGTAAATAGAATATTGTGTGGAAATATATGTTAAATGTATGAAATGCAGGTTAAGTACTGCATTGTGATAAAACATGACATGGACTATGTTGCTTGTGTGTGTTCATGTAACCATGTAAACAGCTGAAATATGTTGGGTAAAATAGTTGAAAGTGGCTGGGTAAATGTGTAACAGCTAAAAGTGGCTGGGTAAATGCGTCACAGCTGGAAGTGGCTAGGTAAATGTGTCACAGTTGAAAGTGGCTGGGTAAATGTGTCACAGTTGAAGGTGGCTAGGTAAATGTATAACAGCTAAAAGTGATTGGGTAAATGTGTCATAACTTAAAGTGGCTGGGTAAATGTGTCACAACTGAAAGTGGCTGGGCAAATGGGTAACAGCTGAAAGTGGTTGGGTAAATGCGTAACAGCTGAAAGTCGCTGGGTAAATGCATGACAGCTGAAAAATGCTGGGTAAAATAGCTGAAAGATGTTAGGTATGAAATGAAATGAAAAGGGAAATGAATGAAATGGAAATGAAATGTGAAATGTGAACAATGTAAAATGGGAAAGAGTCACTTAAAGTGAAATGCAATGTAATGTTAAGCCATGAATATGAACAAATGTGTATGATTGAATAATGATAGAAATAAGGATATATTATGATATTAGAAGTATATATGTACATAGAACATGTTATGATTGGGCAAGGTGTACCTTTCGCCTGAGGGCTTGCTGAGTAAGACGAGTGCCATGGGGATGTAAATGGCGTGTTTGTCACAGGGAGTGTCTTATATGCATATCTGTTAATATATGTGAATATAGTTAATTAATAAGTTAACTTCGATGGCTTACTGAGAAAGGTGAGTGCCCTGGTAGCAGTAATGGTACTAGAGCAGAGAGAAGCTACTTGTATGGGCGGGTAATCTTCCCTATCCTCGGCTAATTGTGTGTGTGTGTGTGAAATAACAATGTTTTCATAAATGTGTTTAACTGTTTAGTGAACTGGTTATTTTATGTACAATAAATGCACGATGGCCACACACTGACATTAACTTAGTCTTTCGCTTACTGAGCTGTACCTCACCCCTACTTTACAAACTGTCTTTTCAGGGAATCCTAGAGATCGGGTCTAGCAGGCTAGAGGAGCCGAGCTAGTGATGTAAATTTTATGTAGGTAGTGTGTAGATAGAGACTTTATTTTTGTTTAGTTTTGTGGGATGTAATTATGCTGAAATTGATATATTTGTGTATAAAGATAGTTAGAACTCTGGTAATATAATTTGAGGATTTTATATTTTATTTTCGCTGCGTATATGTGTTTTATATTTTATGAATAAGGTATCAGATACACTGACGTCACTAAAGTAGCACTCCGGGCCCACGTGGCGGGTCGGGGTCGTTACATTATGATGATTATAAACTCATGTTGGCTACACATTGTTTTAATATATTGTTTCTTCCCTTACTGAGATGTGTCTCACCCGAATATGAATTTATCTTTTTCAGGATTTCCTCGAGATCGAGCTTTGAAAGCTCGAGGTTTTTATAGCACTATTGGGAAATAGAAAAATAAAATGATATATTTCTATGTAAATTTTGGGGAATGTAAATATTTATATTTTATATCCGTATGTTTTAAGGTTGTTGAGTAAAGAATGTTTGAGAACATACTGAAATGTTTTGGAGATATATGTAATTAAGGAAATGCAGGTGATGGATGATTTATTATAGATTATAGTTAGAATTAGTAAACTCTGGTAATATGTTTTATGGAGATTATGATTATGTTTTCCGCTGCGTATGTTATTGATTTATGGATTATCAGGTATAACGCGCCAGACTCGGGTTTAAGGGTTCGGGGCGTTACATTTTCTATCCCTAGTCGTGGAGGGCGGTGAAGCTAGTAAACGAGCAGTGACTAAGACCTGCGGTCATCATCTAGAGTCGCTTTAGGGAGGTGTTCTTTGACTGGTATTTCCCCGTAGACACCTGGGCAGCTAAAGCATAGGAGTTCCTGCATTTGACCCAGGGGTCCATGCGGACAAGTTTGTGGAGTGGTCTCGTTTCGCTCCACACATGGTCCCAGACGGGCCGCTAAAAGACCGGATGTTTGAAAGAGAACTGAGGTAAGGGGTTCGCGCTCAGGTGGTCGCATTGTTGACTGATGAGTCCCTAAAATATATGATTTATGACCCTCATTTACCTATGCTTATCCTCATTTTATTATATATTGACCCAGAGTTATTATTGTTCAGAGTTATGCAAGGTTTGTTTGTCTTTCTTGGAAAAATAGGTTAAAACCATGGAGTTAAGCATTACAAAAAGCCAAGCTGAATTTGGAGGACTCGAAGCTCAAATTCAGACGGTTAGCCAATCTCCAGAAGCTTCAAAGCCTAAATGGACAAGAAGATGATGCTCGACCATGTGCCGCGACCAGCAAACCACAAGGGCGACTTAGTCTTCTATTGTGAACTCCAAGGTTCAGACTGAGATCGAATTGCTGCAAGGTTCGACCAAGTGCTTGACCAAGTGACCCACTCGAGTGACCATGTCGAGATGCTGAGACAAAAACTGAAATTTAAAAGTACTGAGAGTCTTGACGAAGTGTTCGACCAAGAGACCTTCAGGGGGCGACTATGACAAGATACTGAGATTTCCTAAAGACCGAGATACTACAAGTCTTGACCATTAACTCGACCATCAAGACCCTGAGGCGTGACGAAGTTGAAGGCATTAGAGATTTGAATCCCTGAATTCCCGCGAGTCTCGACCAGGGCGCGCACAAGAATGACGAAGGAGCGACTTGGTCGAAAACGACGATCTACCACGCAAGATCTTCTGTAAACCTTCCTAAATTGCAAAACAAACATTGTAAACCCTAGAGCCTATTAAAATATCTACGAAAACAAACTCTAGGTTCCTCTTTGGCCTCTCTTAGGTTAGTGACAAACTTAAGATGTCATTGAGAGCCAAGATAGATTAGGAGTAGCAAAGTTTTCAATTCTTGTTTCGGTGTGTGCATAAAGTGTTCGTCGGCCTGCAATAACCGGCGGCATTCGTGTGCTATCTATGGGTATTACACTATCACTCTGTTTGTAACTCCCGACGTTAGTGATAGGCATTGTGAATAATAAAGGGACAATATTTTTACTTTTGCTTTCATTTACATGCTTTCGTTGACTGCTTTCCATTTACCCGTTGTGTGTTTGATGAAAGATTGTTGATAAGGATAAGCACCTCTACGTATCAGTCAAAGGGAAATAGCCAGCTACTGAATCGCAGAAGTGTTCTTTCATCGTTGAGACAGGGTATACTCCGCTTCTCGGCCGTGCTCCAGACGGTTGGTGCACCCTTGCTACCTTGTGCCCTCGATTGCCCATCTCCAACTTTGGCCTGCTTAGGTTAGTACTTTTATGGAAGTCTGCATGAACGTAGATGGAGGCGTGGCATCCAACGTATTATTTGAACCACATTATTGCTTTGTGGGAGTAGGGTAACTCATAAATTTACTTGCTTTCCAGTAGTATAGATTTGCTCCCTTTTCAGTAGTTAGAAACAACCACCATTGCAAAATATCACCTTTACTTCTTTTTCATAACAAGGCCATAATAAACTAACTTGGAAGTGGTTTACTAACTACGCTTCAAGTCCTCGTGGATCGATACCCGACTTACCCACTTTCTATTGAACTTGGGATAGTTAGGTTTATAAATATTACTTTTGGTAGTTAACAACCCAAGCCTTGGCGAGCCTACCAAATTTTGGCGCCGTTGCCGGTGACTTGGCTACGGTTATAAGCCAACTTCCATCTCAGAGTATTACAGCCTTGTTCTTTTGATTTGCTCCCCTTTTGTTTCACTTTCTTATGTAATTTTTATTCTCTTTTATATTATGTTTATGGAGTTTGAATCTTTGTGCTTAAAAGTGTGCAAGTTTGGTCTGCGTTCATTATAATTCCCATAGATCTTGAGATTGAAAAATCTCGTAGGTCCCTTAGGAAACCTATCTCTAATCTTAAGAGAGCTGAGTCACTTGAACTTAAAGCAATGGCCAAAGATAAACAACCATTTCCAACTGAACAAATTCGGGGACCCCATGCTCCTCACCTACTTGTGGTGGGAGAGCAACACCTGTGACCTCTTAGGGACTACTTTGTACCTAATACATACACATCATCATCCTGCATCCGGTTCCCAGATGTTTAGGAGGCCCAATTTGAGATTAAGACTTCAATCATCTTGATGCTGCCCAATTTTCATTAGAATTCTACTAAAAATCATCATCAGCATTTGTATGAGTTCTTGGAAATCTATTCCACCATACGCATCCTTATTTTTAGTGATGTTGCTCTCTGTCTTAAGCTTTTCTCGTTCTCTTTGAAGGATAAAGCCAAATATTGGCTGACGTCCCTAGAACCGAACTCGATGACCAACCGGGCCACCATGCAACGTGAATTTCTTAAAAAGTACTTCTCAATCAGGAAGACTAATCAGTTTTGGAGAGCCATCACAAGTTTCTCACAAATGGACGGGGAACTCTTTTTCAAGACTTGGGAGCGCTTCAAGGACCTACTCCGTAAATACCCACATTGAAACGACCTGCTTAACTTACCATATAATTAACTATATTCAATAAAGTCAACCCGTACCTGTGGGTAACGGAGACACGTCTGACATTCACACCGGAAACCTAAGCAGCAGTAAATATATATCACATTCACCAAACCATAAAGTACATAATACCAAGGTCAATTACATTCCAAAATACTGTGTTTATATACAATCTCCGAAAATACAAAAATTATATCTAGGATCCCGAAATGTAAATTTCCTATTCCTAGATCAAAACGTACCCTCCTAGCTGGGTAGCACCAAACTAAGTCAATGGTGGCCACGATCCGCTGGTCTTTCTGGGTTTCCTGAAAATTATTTAAGTTCAGGTGAAAAACCTCTCAGTAAGGGAAAATAAACTAAATACAACTATGTGGCAACATGAATATTTAATGCTATGATAGATATACAATACATTTTGCATACTATAAAACATTAATCATATCGTAACTGCATAAAAATATACTTTCATATTTCTAATAACTCATACTGTTCATGAGTTGTCTGATATAACTAATATTACTGAAATTTACTCAGGATGTACAGCTAGCTGATGTCATGTATTATCCCCCATAACGGGTTGTGCAGCCCAAAGGCGGGACTCGACAATGGCTGGTCGACCACTGCCGAATAAAAAATGTCTGTAAGTACGATGGGCCCGCCCCACCCTAATATGGACTACCAGGTGGACTTCTACAACTCTACACTGAAAGTCATATCTACTATCCATCTCTCATCCCCTCTACCAGCAGGGGCAGTTAGTATAAGTCTGAAACATAATAATCTTATTTGTATAGCTACGGTACCGTGCTCCTAGAACTGAACTGAACTATCATCCGGGTTCTTATAATATATAATACATGATAATATATTGTTTAACGTAAATAGATTGATAGCATTTTTTGTAATCACATAAACTCATACGGCCTTGCACCGAATACTTTCATATCTGCGGCCTTGTGCCGAAATCATTCGTAAATACGGCCTTGCGCCAAAATCATACATAATACAAGACCTTGCGCCAAACATTTCATACATAATGATCTGAATAAATATGTTATTTATCATGTATTATAAAATCGTAATGTACTGCATTATTCCATAATCTCTGAAAATTACTGAAACATTCCTATTTGTAAAACTGTCTTAACATAATACTATTCATGTAAAATAATATTCATGCCACACAATGCTGAATAAAATCATACATTCTATTCTGAAATCATATTTTCTAGCATTTCATATTAATACATACATTTCAGTATAACAACAGTATTTCCCAAATATGCATTTTCTCAATAATATTCAAATATAATACATGCTTTCTGAAAATAAATCTACTAATAATTTAAGAATTATTTTCATGGAAAAATGAATGCTTTAGCTTATTCCATTACTTGATTTCTAAAAAGAAACCCCCTAAAATATACTCGTTCTGCTCCCGCAGGGTTCCCCGTTCAACACCCTGAAATCAACATCTATCAAAACTAAACTTCAGTATTTCTTCGTGTACAACATTTCTCATAACTATGGAAAGACCAAATTTTGAATAAAAAGTTTTACCATAAATCAGGGATGTATTCCAAAGTAGCTCCACCGACGATCTACTCCGGTAGGTTTGTAGAGAACTTTCCCAAGAGCGTCGTGGTGGCTTCAGATCATCGAACCAGTGAGAATTCGGCTCAAGATCTTAAAGACGAGGGAGGGATGAATGGAGGAGAGAAAGAGGGTTTGTGCGTCAATTTTCAGCCCAAAAATGAGATTTAGGCTATTTATACATTGGCCCTCGTTGACGAGTCACGTCGCTTCGTCGACGAGGTCAAGAAGGCAATTCGTCGACAAACTCTTACCCCTCGTCGAAGAAATTTAGAATCGCTAAAACACCCTCTTGGTATCTTATCGTCAACGAGACACGTCCCCGTCGACGATCCCCTCATGTGCTCTCCTCGACGAATCCCCTTTGTTTGTCGACGAGGCTCTATTTAATTACTTCTTTAATTCCTTTTTCCTTCTTCCTCCATTATTTAAATACCATAATTCTCTGGGTCACTACACACATCACGAGGCCCAATGTGGCAATTAGTCCAAACTTTCTAGAAAGGATTGGCTGAGAGAGATAGGTCTATGGTTGATGCGTCGTGTGGAGGTACTTTCCTCACTAATCATGAGAATGAGGCTTGGATTCTCTTCGAAAATTAGGCGGAAAATTCTTGGCAGCACATGGCTACCACTCATAGACTCCCTGATCCATCAAATTCCAAACCAAGAGGAGTTCATGAGTTGGCCACTAGCCAATACCTAGCCCCGAGCTTGCATGTCATATCTAAAAAGTTAGATCAATCTATGTCCTTAGGACTGCAGACAACAGCGTGTGCAGAGGTTTGTGTAATCTTCTTCAACCCTTCCCATACATGTTACAATTGCCCTTACGCATATTCCCAGCTTGAGCTTGTGTAGAAGGAAGTGAAGGCCACTCATAGTTGGTACGATAAGCCATCTAACGACCCTTATTTGAATACCTACAATCCTGTGTGGAAACAACATCCTAACCTCCCCTAGAGGCCGCAAGGTCCGGGTTTTCAAAGCTAAAGATCTTAACAAAACCCTATTGTTGTACCTCCACGCCCATATCAAAATTCCCAAAACCATCCGGACTCAGCCCCTAGACCTTTAACCATTCGGCATCTGCCTCCACCTAAATATGATTCATTCTAAGAGACGGTGTTGATAGCTTTTAAGTGAATTGAAGTTGACCGTCAAGTGGACTAGCAACTCCTTCACTCCCATTCCCAATCTATTGCAAAGCTTGAAATCGCCGTGGGATAGCTAGCTGCTGCTTTAAGTCATAAGGATGAGGGTAAGTTACAAAGTCAGCCCATAGTAAATTCGAAAAAGCAGTATGGGGTAGAATGTGAACCGGACTCTTGATCTTCATCATACTATGAGCAGGCCCGGGTGGTAACCACATTTCAAAATAGCAAGCTGATAGCAAAATAAGGCGAGATGCAACTGAGCATAGGGGAGACCCAAGATGAAAAACTGGAAGTACCCAATGCGAATTCATGCACTCTCTTTTCCTCTAGTCGGGTACACAAATTGTTAAGTCTCACACCCACCACCAGAAGAACCACACCTCACTTTGCCCCCTATAGGGCTTTTCCTAGCTACTCAATGTCACATCTAGCAACCTCACTCGCACTCTCTATATTTAGGAAAGCGGCTTCCACCAAGTCCATCTCGAACATGGTTAAACAAGTATGAATGGATAAGTCTCTCCTTCATGACATGAAATAGTCACCTGCATTCATAAAGTTCCAAAGGACTTGTTAACGCATAAGATAGAATCAAGGGTGCACATGGATGGTTTGGTTAAGCAGGTCAAGCATATGACTTCCATAATACTAAAGCACCTTGTTCCTAAACTAAAAGACTTAGGCTCACCTACTATCTCATGTGTAATTGGTAATTACACCATCGATAGGGCCCTTCAAGATTTAGGAACAAGTGTGAACATTCTTCCATACTTGGTGTAGTAATCGGGAAAAAAAATAATAATAATAAAATTTAATTTAAAAATAATAATAATAAAATAATAAAATAAAATTAATTAATTAAATTAACAAGTAAAATGAATAGTATGATAAGGAATAAATATATATATATATAAATATTAAAGCATGTATATATATATATATATATATGTGTGTGTGTGTGTGTGTGTGTGTGTGTATATATATAAGTAAGTTATTATGATATGTATTTAATATAAAGGTTAAAGGTATATATATATAGAAAGTGGAAAGCTTCTTCAAGAAGCTTACTTGGATATTTTTTTGGAAGTGCTCTCTCTCTCTCTTCTCTCTCTTTCTCCTACGACTCTCTCTCTCTTCGATTCCGGGCTAGTTTTATGCCGGATCGACAAACCGAAGCCACCACGACGCTCCTGGCGAAGTTCTCTACAAGTCTGCCGGAGTGGATCGTTAGGGAAACGAAGTTGGATTTCATCCCAAATCCAAGGTAAGGCTTTATATTCAATATTTGGATTTTTGCCAGTTGAAGAAAGTGATATACGCGTAAAAATACTGAACTTTAATACTAAAAATTTTCAGTTCCAAGGTGTTGATTGGGAACATTGGGAATCATCCCTAAGTTGAGGTAAGACTTTTTAAGTCGAATTTGACTTAGTGGTAGTTATAGAAAATGTTATATGTATGAAAATACTAAACTTTAATTCTGCGAGTTTTCATTTTCAGGGTGTTAAGTTGAGAACTTTGTGGGTACAGGGAAGATTTTCTTAGGGGCTTTTCAGGAATCAGGTAAGGGGATAAACTAAGCTAGTTTTGTTTTGAGAAAATGTATGTATATATATATATATAGCATCTGGTTTCAGGAAAAATAAATATATTTATATATATGATTTATATTTGGAAAATACAGTTTAAATGATGATATGTTGAATACGTAGAAAATTTGTTTAGTGTGGCTTGAGTATAAAAATATTGTGAAATACTGTTTTTTTTTGGAATGGGGACGATATGGATTTCTATGATGGAAAACCAGCGTACGGGCCAAGATATTTTTATATGTATATGTGATTTGCCGGCGTATGGGCCATGCTATGTGGATGAGATTTGCCGGCATACGGGCCGTGGTATGTGATTTGCCAGCGTACGGGCTGTGCTATGTGATTTGCCAGCGTACGGGCTGTGCTATCTGATTTGCCAGCGTACGGGCTGTGCTATCTGATTTGCCGGCGTACGGGTCGTGCTATGTTAAAATGTGTAATACCGGCGTACGGGCCGATGATTTTTATGATACACGTATATATGTGAAATGATATGATTGATGTGAAAATAAATGATATAAGATATTTATGTATCACGGTTTTGGTATATGTATATGATATCAGAACCTGGTTGGCTTGGTCTAGGCTAGCACTTGCACGGTACCGTTGCTATGTGTCCATGGTCCTCGTGATCATGATATCTGTGTTAACGCCACTGTACGGAGTAGTGTGAGATTAGATGGTCGATGTGATTATTTTCAAGAAGTGTGCTGTTATCGCCCCTGGTGTACGGACCAATCTGGGTAGACCCATCGGACCTACAGACTACTGTTTGACTTGGCAGTGGTTGGCCAACCATTGTCAGGTCCCGCCTTCGAACCCAGTCATGTGGGGGTAATACATGACAACGGCCAGCTAACCTACCAGGATTGTTTTTATGTTATTATTATTATGATATAAGATGAGAAATGTTTATGAAAATCCAGTATGTTCTGCCATGTTTTGATATGCATATGTTTTCCCAGATTTGATAAACAGTATTGAATATGTTATGTATGGTATATGTAGAACACAGAATACTCATGTTGCCATACACTGGTATTAGTTTATTTCCCTTATTGAGAGGTGTCTCACCCCTAAATCTTATACATTTTTCAGGAGCCCCTAATAAGAAAGCGGGAAAAGCCCCGCTGATCTAGATCAGTTGTTGCCCTCTTTGGAAGAGTAAGTTTTTGGTAGGGACAGTTAGGTTTTGTGGGGATTGTCCCTAGATTTCATTTTTGAGATGTATATACTGTGAGATAGTAATTGTAGTGACTCTAGTATGTGTTATGCACATTATGATGAGATGTATATGATTTTATACTTTCTGCTGCGTAGGCTTCTGCTGTATGTTTTGTTATATCCCTGGTGCCCACGGGCTCGGGTGGATTGTGACCTGCTGAGTTGGAATGTATGATGTGATGATAATTTATTTATATGAAAAAAAAATATGTGAAAAAGGAGCAGGTCGTTACACTTGGCCTATCAAAAACTCAACCCAGGAGTACTGCAACCCACCTCGGTTTCAATATGCCTTGCTGATCGATCTCTTAAGCAACCCCAGGGTGTGGTAGAAGATGTGGTAGTCAAGGTGGGAGATTTCCATTACCCCGTTGACTTTATCATTTTGGATATGGAAATCTCCACCAACCCAATCCTTGTCCTTTTGGAACGACCATTCCTAGCCACGACTAACGCTTGCATTCAATGTAGGACGGGGATTATGGACATCCCATGGGGCCATAAGAAACATAGTCTAAACATATTTAATGCTTCCCAACACCTTCTGAACGTCGTCCAAGCTGTGGATGAAGATGTAATTGACAAAATTTTTAGGGAAGTAACTCCTTCAATGCTATGAAAATACCCTTAACAAATTACATTGCAGCTTGACAACCCTACCAATGCTAAATTTGAGGATTTTATTGAGCAATCTACGCTAAAACTTGATTGGGACCCCAAATCTGAAACTAAGCTGGGGGTATGCAATCTCGGGTATGAGGAAGAGATGAGAGAAACCAAGGTTAGCTGGGAACCAAGATGAGTTCTAAATGAGCTTCAAAGTGTCTGGCTGAAGACGGTAAACTTAGCACTTCTGGGAGGCAACCCGACAATTTTCTTTTATTTTCTTTTTAAAGTCCTTTAGGTAGTTAGAATATACTAGCTAAGAGTTCGAGTCTTCCGAATAGGTTTTAGGATAAATAAGGGCCATGACCAAGTATGCGACCATCAGAAGTTAAGGGCAACCTAGTCTAGCCTTTGAGTCATTCTGCGTGTGAAGAATACTGAGAGGGTTGACCAAGTCCACGACTAGCATTGAGTTGTGTGCGACCTAGTCGGCAAAATCGCCTTCTTTTAAAATCCTATTTCATTCCCTACGTTTCCACTCTCACCATTGTTACCTCCTAGTCGATCCTCATCGCTCACTTTAGAACCCTAGTCGCCCGTGTCGAACCTCCACTTCTGCTTCCCTACTACCTGCTTGATTGTTGCATCAAGCTCTGGCAAGCACCTTGGGCTCGCATCACTGCTTCATGGCTTAGCCCTTCCTTCCTCCTCATTTTGTTCCTTTCCTAAGCCACACACCCAACATCAATGGAGCTATGCTCGGGAACTAAAATTAAGGCAGAGCATGGCCAACCCTCCACCACTCCATCTCGAACTCGCCAAACTCAGCCGCAACAGCAGAGTGCCTCCTCTACCAGATGAATTGCGCATTCAAGGCAAACTCCACGGGTACCTCACACAGTCCCTCTTGTGCTTGCTTCTGTACCACCCACCACTCAGGGCCTCATGATTTGGGATGCCTTGGTTGAGGCGCTCAGGAAGGTGGTTCGAGCCATAGCCAGCCATACTACCCCTGGCAATTCCGGTGACAATTCGTTCCTCATTTCAAATTCAAATTTAGCATCTAGAGAAGAATGATCCTCCCCTATCACAACCGATTTTTGTTTGTGCCCACACCATGCTTTTGTCGAAGTTGTAGTCACAACCTCTTTATCTAATCTTTTGCACTTTTTACTTGAATTGTACATGGTGAAGCTAGAAGGCAAATGTCTTTTGTGCTACAGTGTCTTCTTGCTTGCATGTTGTTTTGGTTACTATATTTTGCAGGGCACTGTTTGTTCTTTCTGGCACCATGCTCGATCCTATCCCTTGCCCGGGTTCTATTTTCTTTTTACACTTCAGTAAGGACACTGAAGTTCTAAATTGGGGGTAGGGGATAGTACATTGCATGACATTATTTCATGCACAAAAATGAAATGACACATTCTTTTAAACTTTTTGCTCACAACTCCTAGGGAACCATGTTAACATATTTTACACCTTATACATACACCCATATAACCTAAGGTTACATGCATAAACTTCCTTATTATATGATTTCACTATACTCATCAACAATGTAGTAAAAATAGTTATATAAAATTTGCATAATACGACCAACAACTTGACATTACTCTAGGTAGTTGACTAAGTGGTTTGTTTGGGTTAATATTGCAACATAAACTCGTGTACGTACCTAGTACTTCATGGGACAAAGAATACACTCACACATGATTTGTAACACTTAGGGTTCTTAGAGAATATTGAGAGAACAACCATAGCGACTATGACACCTTGTGAGGTATTTGAGTCATCCGTTCTTTCCTAGAGTTTTAGACGTCAAACTCTGAGTTTACAAAACTCAACTATCCTCCTTTTACTGTATTTCCTTTGCCAACTAGTCTTTGTTCTTGTATTTGCCAGCCTAGAGGTGACATCAAATGGGGAGATATAAATTTGGTCTTGTAACTTACTCAAGACAGAAAGGTTAAGCCAACCCTAGAGACTAACTTTTTCCATAGACTCATTATGAGCTACACTTCCATTGGAAAACATGAAGACAGTATAGGAACATGATAATTGTTTCAGTTGACCATGCAAGAGAAAAAGAAACCTGAGCAGAGAAAAAGAAAAACAACAAAAATATATACTTGCTCTAAGAAAATATGAAAAGATCCAACTAAAAACACACACTATAAGTCTACACGTATGAAGAATCTTCTAACCAACGCATTTGTTGAATTCACACAAGTCTGGGAAAGTGTTCCTCTAGGGTGGTCTTGATTGAATGTGGCGATTAAGTGAAAAGATTTTATGGTGAAGGACCTGACACCTCAATAAAGACTGGATACCTTTCTTATAAAACTAGCCACTCCACACTTCCAGCGCCAGTTCTTCAAATATGTGGGATGTCTGATCATGACACTCTTCCTCACATATGAGAGTGAACCCATGTTCTTGAGTGAATTTTGAGGGATTAAACCAGTGAGGCTGAGTCAAGATGACCGTTCTGTAGGTGTCTCCGCGCATTCTGAGTAAGACAAATCATACACTGTACACATGCCCTGTGAGGTGGCCTATTCATACTTGGATTTGCATGCTAATATTAACTTTGAATTATTATTATTATGAGTTAATTTTTTGTGAGTAATATCTTGAAATGACTGTGTTGTGTCGAGTTTTACATGATTGAAATGCTACGAAGTGTGTGTATAATGGAGTCATGTATGAAGTCATTTGTATGTAATAAGGTTATATTTCTGTATATATAATGGTGTGATTATGTTACATGTGTTTCCACTTTTTTATTCACTATATTGGTGTTTGTGGGAATCACCCTGCAAACTCTCACGAGACTAGAACTCGTCCATTAGGATCAACCTAGGGGTTTAAAGTCTTATTGCATATGGTAAATGCAATCGTGTTTCAAGTGAAAGAGGATATAATCAGGATTTGATAGTTTTCTTAGATTTTGCTTTGCTCGAGGACTAACAAAGTGTAAGTTGGGGGTTATGATGAGTCCCTAAAATATATGATTTTAGACCCTCATTGTCACGCCCCGAACCCGAAAATGGGACCCAGGGGTGAATTTAAGTAACCTAACTTGTCTCTGTATCAATTAAAACATACATGATACAACATACAAAGAGGGTCCGACCCCGTGGGGTGACGGATGCCCACATACATACATACAACCATCCATACTCATCCATAATACGCAACGAAATCCGGTCTTTTATACATAAAAGTATCATACCAGAGTCTATACATACTAGGGTAAACATCCCAATGAATACCATACATACTACGGGCGTCTACAAAATCCATCATGACAACCCGGATACAAAAACTCGTACCTATCAGGCACTAGTAGTAGCTAAAGAACACCCCTCGCTTCTGGATGCTAGGATGCTAGTTACGGCTACTCGAAGGACCTGAAAAACATTTGTATATATTCGGGGTGAGACACCTCTCAATAAGGGAGAAAACAGGTTATATTTGTGTGTGGCATACCAGTGTCATTTTACATACTTCATAACACCATACATACGATACAGTTTGAAACAATTCGTACAATTTCAAACATTTCCATACAGTTTCATACAGTTCCAGTATTTTCACAAAAACCATTCCAGTTCATACGATATCCAAATACATACATACATATGGTCAGTGTCATCACACTAGTTCGCAACTACACAAGGTCACCACAGACTCACAGCGATTACATTGCTACGCACGCAACTACGCTGCGACGACTGAGGCCCAATAGTGAATCCATTGCCTCATACGCAACTACACAAGGTCACCTAGTCTCACAGCGGTTACGTTCCAACACATGCAACTACGAAGATCTACGACTCAGGCCCAATAGTGAAACCATTGCTACATACACAACTACACAAGGTCACCTAGTCTCACCCCGATTACATTGCCACGTGCAAACTACGCTGCAACGACCTAGGCCCACTATAAATCCATTGCTACATACGGTGTAGGTCACACCACCGGTGACCAGCCGGAACATACTGGTGATATTTCTCACCCCAGATATAGAGTCGGCCACTCTCGCCCACGGTAGTTAACCGATACATGACGCAGCGTACGGTAATTAGCCGCCCCTAGCTGTTTCGGCGTACGGTAATTAGCCGCCCCTAGCCAATTTCAAAAAACCTAGAATCATTTTGGAACTCACGTTCCTATACATTTCAGTGTACGGTAATAAGCCGCCACATTGCAGTTTTCCCAAATACCTAGAACAAATACATACATCCATACATACCACACTTATTTGGGTTACGGCAAATCATATCATTTACAATTTCAAGTATATAGTTTATGCAAATATGGATTTCAGTCACCTCAATAATACAGTTTAAACGATACAAGCTGTTTTCCAAACAAAGTAGAGATGATACCCAAAATCCCCATTTTTCCCAAAAACTGTAACCCGAAAATCCCTCATTTTTACTCGATAGATTTCCCCAAATAAGTAGTCAAAACATACATATGATCATAGCTTACAGGCTTACCGATCCTGATTTCGAAAATGGACTAATATAAACAGAATCCCTTTACCTTAACTCGAATTCCAACTGCGAACTCTACGGTCCTCAAAAATACAAACCGAGACTCCGAAATCTACAAACCACAATACCTAACATACTTACAATCCATACTACTATACATATACCGAATCAGAAATGAAAACCGAGCCTTACCTCGATTTTAGCCTGAAACCCAAAAACGCTCGAATCAAGATTCCGATCCTCTAGAAACGTAGACCTCCACTGATCCTCGTAGTAACTTCGGATTTATGAATCCGGTGACAAACGACGAAGCAATCGAGGAGAGAGAGAGAGAGAGAGAACTTCGAAATCCTAGAGAGAGAGAGAGAGAGAGAGAGAAGTCATATCTTAGCAATGAAGCAACCTCAAAAACCCTTTTATAAGCCTTTGACCCAAGGGGCTTCATCGACGAAAAGGTGTCTTCATCAACGAAAAATCTTGCATTTCGTCGAGCAATTGGAGGCCTCGTCGACGAAGCCTGATATGTCCCATTTTTTGCCTCTCGGCTTTCCTTCGTCGACGAACCTCTGAATTTTGTCAACGAAAATCCTACTACCTTCGTCGACGAACTCTGGCTTCGTTGACGAAGCCTGCAGAATTTCCATTTTACCCCTCTTTTACAATACGATTCCACATCCCACGGTTCGGGTTCTTACACTCATTTACCTATGCTTATCCTCATTTTATTTGATAGGAATGGTGTATCCCCAAAAGGGGGGCTGAATTGGGTATTTAAAAATTTCTTCCTAGGCTGATTTCGAAACATAATCAATATAACACAACTTAGGGTCTTTCTAAGCATTCACCAATTTCACTAGTATTAAGAATATGCGAATATTTAAACCATGCACAATAAATTTAAACATAAACATGCCCGTGCTGGAATGTAAAGAGTATAGGGAAGAGAAAAAACATCAAATTTGTTATCGAGGTTCAGCCAAACCAGCCTACATCCCCGCCTTAAGCCAGCAACCCAAGGATTTACTAAGTGCTTACTTTAATCGGGCAGAGCGATGCCACTTACACTGTCCTTATGAGGCAGACACTCCCCAGCTCAAATTACAGGGTTGAGCCATAACCAATACACCTTACAAGACGGTGCTTTTAGTTCTCCTAACCAGGTCTGAACGAATCCGGGACTTTCTTAACTTGATCTAAGTCTATCCGGGACTCTTGATAGGGCGAGTCTCCCTCTTCAGGCTACATTTGGAATACAACAGATAATAAAATTTACGTACAACTAAATGCTTCTCAAAAAGCAGATGTGTACAAATTGAAATACTATACGCACTCTGATATAATTTAAACATGAAACTCAATAGAGTATGGTTTTTCCTTTCAAAAATATTTTTCAAATAAAAACGTGAGAGTATGGAAAATGATTTTCTCTTTTAAAATGACCTTAAAAACACAATCAACAAGTCTTCTGAGAAAATATGTATATGATTAAAAACATGCTCAAGACTTTTCACAAGAACCTTTTCAAGCCAATATATATTAATTAAATATATGCTCAAAGTTCTTGAATAACCCAAGAAGTTCTTCTCCGAAAATATTTTCAAATAAAAATAAGAGAACTTGGGTTTTCTTTATAAATGATTGACCTTAAAAAGTAAGAAGACTTAAGAGCAAAATATATATATATGAGATTTAAATATATGCTCAAGTCTTACTTGGATAAACAAAATATTTCCCCAAAAATAATTTTTACAAAGAAGAAAATGGGAGAAATATTATCTTTGAAAACCATACAAAGGCTATTAAGCAATATATATATTTGAATATATATGTTCAAGCCTTTTAAAACAAAACCCTAAAACATTTCTCTTTAAAAAGACTTTCAAGAAGTGAGTGTAGGAGAAATTAATCTTTGAAAAACACAATAATAAAAGGTTATGAAGCACAATATATATATGAAAGATAATGTATGCTCAAGCATTTTAAAATAAAATTACCTTAAAAAAAGGAGCTTTTAAAGCAAAAATATATGAGTGGATATATGCTCCAAGCTTCCTTCAATAACCCACAAAATTTTCTCCTAAGAAGAATTTTCAAAGTGAAAGATATGCTCTCAAGATGTTTCTCCTCAATTTTTCTAGTGTCTTTAGCTTGTATTTATAGGCAAAAACCAAAACTAGCCGTTTTATGGCCGTCGAGGTATTAAAATATGATTTAATTTGAAAACTAGCCATTTTTCGGTCGTTGGGGAGCTTTCTGCACAGACACCTTTCTGTATTTTGCCTATAACTTTTTCTATACAACTCCAAATTGAACGTTTTTGGTATTAAAAGAAATCTAAGAGAAAATATCGCAACTTTTATGTTGAAATCTTTTTAGGATAAGAAGTTTTAGACTGAGAAAAATGCCCATCAATGAGACGGAAGAAACATGAATGAAATTTTTCTACTACGGACACCTTTCAGTATTTTGACCATAACATTTTCTATACAACTTCAAATTGAATGTTCTTGGTGGCAACAGAAATCTAAATGAAAATCCCAGAATTTTGATTTTGAACATATTTTAAGATGATAATATATTGATTGATAAAATTGCTCATCAATGAGCCGGAAGAAACATGAAGGGGTCTTTGAAAAGCTTGCTTTGGAGTTTTTCATTTCAAAAATTTTTTTTGCACTTGAAATATTTTTTGCACGTTTGTAAATTGATTTTTCATGAAATATAGAATGCCTAAGGCTAGTCTAAGGTTAAGTATGAGCTTCAAATTAAATCATAAGATGCATGTACAATTAAACCTAATTAATTATTACAAACTAAAAATAAATAAAGTCTTCAAGCTTGCTCTCCCTATTCCCATAAAATACGCCAATTGGTGCAAGCTTGAAGTGCATTTATGGCTTCTATTTTACATCCTTCACTTGTGCTTCCAAAATTATAAACATGTATATTCACTAAGTACACAAGTGAGATGCTGTTGTTTGTCATAATCAAAACAGGGATCGGACCAAAAAGTCAACATTATTATATATTGACCAAGAGTTATCATTGTTCAGAGCTATGCAAGTTTGTTTGTCTTTCTAGGAAAAACAGGTTAAAACCATGGATGTAAGCATTATAAGAAGTTAAGGAGAATTTGGAGGACTCAAAGATCGAATTTAGACGGTTAGCCAAGCTCCAGAAGCTTCAAAGCCTAAACGGACAAGAATATGATGCTCGACCATGTGGCACGACCAACAAACCACAAAGGTGATTTAGTCTTCCACTAACAACTCCAAGGTTCAGACTGAGATCGAATTTCTGCAAGGTTCGACCAAGTGACCCACTAGGGCGACCACGTTGTGATGCTAAGACAAGAACTGAAATTCAGAAGTAACGAGAGTCTCGAAGAAGTGTTCAACCTAGAGACTTTTAGCGGTGACTATGTTGAGATATTGAGATTTCCTAAAGACCAAGATACTTCAAGTCTCGACCATTGACTCAATCATCAAAACCCAGAGGGGCGACGAAGTCAAAGGCATTGGAGATTTGAATCCCTGACATCCCGCGAGTCTCGACCAGGGCGCGCACAAGAATGAAGAAGGAGTGACTTGGTCGGCAACGATGATCTGCCGCACGAGATCTTCTGCAAACCTTCCTAAATTGCAAAACAAACTTTGTAAACCCTAGAGCCTATAAATAATTGCTATGAACACGAGTTCTTGGTTCCTCTTTGGCGTCTCTTAGGTTAGTGACAAACTTAAGATGTCATTGAGAGCCAAGATAGATTAGGAGTAGCATAGTTTTCAATTTCTATTTTGGTGAAGTGTTCATCGGCCTATGACAACCGGCAGCATTCATGTGCTATCCGTGTGTATTACATGATCACTCCGTTTGTAATTCCCGACGTTAGTGATAGATGTTCTAAATAATAAAAGGATGATCTTTTTACTCTCGCTTTGATTTACATGCTTTCGTTTACTGCTTTCCATTTACTCGTTGTGTGTTTGATGAAGGATTGCAGATAAGGATAAGCACTTTTGCGTATCATTCAGAGGGAAATAGTTGGCTATGAAACCACGGAGGTGTTCGTTCATTGTTGAGACAGGGTATACTTTGGTTCCCGACTGTGCTCCGGTCGGTTTGTGCACCCTTACTACCTTGTACCCTCGATTGCCCCTCTCCCGCTTTGGCCCGCTCGGGTTACTACTTCAATGGAAGTCTAGATAAATGTAGATAGAGGCATGGCGTCCAGCATCTAATTTGGATCATGGTATTGCTTTGTAGGAGTAGGGAATTCATAAATTTACCTGCTTTCGAGTAGTATAGATTTACTCGCTTTTATTTAATCGCTTTTAGTAGTTAAAAACAACCACCCTTGCAAAATATCACCTTTTACTTCTTTTTCATAACAAGGTTATAATAAACTAACTTGGAAGTGGTTTACTAGCTACGCTTCAAGTCCCTGTGGATCGATACCCGACTTACCCACTTTCTACTAAACTTAGGATAGTTAGGTTTATAAATATTACTATTGGTAATTAAGGACCCAAGCCTTGGCGAGCCTACCATTGACTCAGAGTTTTTCTGAGCTGGTGGACAGGGTCGTGGCAGTTGTGGCTAGCATACAGGAGAGTGAGGCAGAAGCGAATCAGAAGAAGAGATCTATACCTTCTAGCTCACATACTGATGTCCAATAGGATTCATGGAAGGGAGATCGAGATACTGGGGGTCAGAGGTCAAATAGGGTTGATCGAGACTACTGCGAGAATTCATCCCGCCCCCTTTGCGCAGGATGTAATTGGAGGCATTGGGGGGAATGCCAAGGTGGGAATACCATGTGCTATAGGTGTGGCAGATATGACCAGAATAAGAGGAACAACCCGCTCCTAATCAGAATAAGAGGAACAACCTGGTATCTAGCGGAGGCGGCCGTGGCCTGGCGTGTGTCTATATGCTTACCCCGACAGAGGGGGACAATGCTAGAGGTGCATGTAATATGTTTACGTTTGCATTAGTGATAGTCTTGTTTGATTTTAAGTGAGTAGATGGTTCATATGTTAGAAAAATTGAATTGTATTAATGTGGTCGGTTAGCTTTTAAGTTTTGAAAAATGATGGATTAAAGAATTTCAAGGACGAAATTTTGTAAGGGGGGAAGAATGTAATAATTCAAACCCAAAAAATAAAATAAAAATGGATAAAATAAAGGGGAAATAAATAAAAGAAAGGAAAAAAAACGGTTTGGTTCAGCACCAAAGTGTCGACGGTTTGAGGATCTCTCAGAAAAATCGTCAACTGTTTTCTCTTCAGCGGACATTTTAAGAACCAAACCGTTGACGATTTTGTCAAATGCAGGAAAACCGTTGACAATTTTCTGCGGGTACAGGATACCTATAAATAGATCCTAGTTCATTTTTTTTAGAAAATTCCCTTCTCCTTTGCTCTCTCTACTAGGGTTTCAGGACTTTGGATCAAGGTTGTTTCTAACATGATCACTAATATGCACATATGCAACACAACAAAAAACTTTCAAATGTGAAAGTCTCACATCTTTTCCGCTCCATACTTCTTCTGACAATCTGTGGTCCAATGGTACTGACGGACTCCTATTGATCAAGTATGTTGCTATGTTGACTGCCTCTTCCCATAACTTCTTTGGTAGGCCCAACTGCATACACATGTTTCTGTCTCTTTTGGTCAATGATCGGTTCATCAGCTTGGCTACGCCGTCATGCCGGGGCGTACCTAGCACAGTTCTTTCATCTTGATACCATGCTCATAGTAGAATTTCTTGAATCTGGTGTCTTTATACTCATCACCGTTGTCGATTTTCAGCTTCTTGATTTTTAAACTAGTTTCATTTTTAACCATGGCTTTCCATATCTTTAAAGCATAAAAAACATCTAATTTATATTTTAGAAAGTAAACTCATAACTTTCGAGAATGATCATCGATAAATGTCACGAAGTAATTCCTTCCACCTGTGGATGAGACGGTCATCGGTCCCCATACGTCTGAATGGACTAGTTCAAGTCTCTCAAGGTATGGGTGTATGTTTGGAAACTAACACTCTTTCTTTTTTCGAGTATGCAATCCTAGCACATGTCAATCTCTACTGACCATAGATCACTCAATTTTCCCTTTGAGTGCATCATCCTAAGTCCCTTTTTTCTCTTGTGACCGGGTCATTGGTGCCAAATGTTGCTATCGTCATTTTTTGTAGCTACCGAAATTGACATGCAGACATTAGAGGTCACATAAAGTGTTCCACTTTTCTTACCCTGTGCAATCATCAGTGCACCCTTTGATATCATCCATTCATCGATAATGAATGTTGTGGTGTATTCCTCATCTGCCAGTTGTCTAATTGAAATCAAATTCTTTTTCAGATCTAGAATATATTTGACATCCTTCAGCTTCCATATAGACCTGTACATCTTGATCTTTACAATTCCTTCTCCGACTATGTCGTAAGGTTGATCATTGCTAAGGTATACCTTACCATAGTCACCTAGTGTATACTCCTTTGAACAATCTCAACTGCAAGTGACGTGAAATGAGGCTGTAGAGTCTAAGGCCTAAGACTCCTTCTTGCTCTCCAAAGAGTATATCAACATATCACCTTTTTCTGAAGTGACATTTGCTTTGATTTTCCTACAGAGCTACTGATCACAATAATGATACCTTTCCAACTCTTAGGCAACTATCTAAGAATCAGAAAGACATGAATTTCACTTTCAAACGTGATTTCAACTAAGGCGACTTGATTTGAAAGCTTGTTGAAATTATTCAAATGTTTACTAAAACTTTTACTAGCAGGCAATATGCACGGTGAAGAACTTTTTCATTAAGTGTACCTTATTGGCGACTAATGGCTACTCGTATACGTTGGAAAGCACATCCATAAGTGATTTGGTGGTTGTCATGTGTTTGATATTGAAGGTAACAGACTTTGCCAGCGTCATTCTGACAGCTCCGAGAGCCTTCCGGTCAAGCAACTCCCACTCGTCCTCATTCATGAATTCTAGATTTCCCTTTAGTCGTAAGTGCAACTCCTTACCAAACAAGTAATCCTCAATTTGCATCTTACAGAAACTAAAATTGGTGTCGTCAAACATCTTAATCTTTGAGATCTTTTAGTTTGACATTCGGATTCTCTTATCTAGAGATGGAATCAGCTCAAATGGATAGCACGGTTGGATCTAAAATGGTTGAAAACTTTGGCGATGGTTTGACTCGTTCAAAAAAGGGACCTAAAATGGCTCCATAAAACCTGGTCAAAATTTTTGGTCAAAAGGTGAACCCCTCGTTAAAGTTAAGGGAATATCCCCTTTTTAAAAAATATGTCGTTACCGTTTCTAATGCCATTTGCTAACGTGGTTGCCGACATGCTAGAGTGGGTCCCAATTGATGATGTAGTAGCTGGCGTGGCAGCTGGCTGGGATGACTATCGTGGCGAGTGACGTGGACTAGCGTTGACGCATAAGAGGCTTAACGCTGATGTCAACTCGTTTTCAACCTGACGCGGATGCGTGTGGTACATGCGTCATGGACTGTTGAGCACATGAGGTCACGTGCTGGCGACTGGGAGGCACGTGAGGATGCGTGGTGATGAAAACGAACTGTTGGAAGTGCGTGTGGGCATGTGTGGACACATAGAGCCTCCATTCGAGCTCCAGTTTGCACCATTGGCTTCATCTCATCGTGAGGAACACCCTGGTATGCTCAAAATCAAGTTTTGAGCTACTTGAATTTATGGGTGATGGTGATTTTGCTATGTTCTGGCTCTGATACCAATTGTTGGGGATCGAGGAGCAACAATCACACCATAAATAAAATAAACAAGCAAAAAACGAACACCAAGATTTAACGTGGTTCGGTCTAAACTGACCTACGTCCATAGAGCACACCAATCTTTACTAAAAATTGAGAGAAAATATAAGGAGGGGGAAGAGACAAGTGCACTCCACTCTACTCAACTTTATTTCTCTCTCTTGCACCTCTCACTCTCTCACCTTCGTCGACTAAGTTACACTCACTTTTCACACGCACACACATATCCATTTATAGCCATGAATGGAATGGATAGAAATGGTAGGTGGTAATGAGATTCAATGAAGGTGAGCTAGGGTTGGTGGAAATGGCTAATACCGACACTACAACTCAACAATGCTGGCACTCTACAACTCAATAGTACTGGGACCGTCTCTACAGCTCATCAATGCTGGCACCGTCTCCACTATAGCTCATCATATAAAACTTTAGGTAACAAAGTTATAATCTAAAGGGCCAACTAAGATCAAAAGCTTAATAAAGATGGCCAAAAGAGGTACAATAAAACTAACCCTCTCCTCATAACCCAAAGGGAAAATGAAATGAGATCATTGAAGTTAAGGCATGCATGTTGACTTACTCACATTTTAGAGGAATAAAGAAGAAAAGCTAAAGAGGTCAAAGAAGCCTAGGAGGCTCATTTCCATGTTCAATTTGAAAATTATAGTCGAAAATAACTTATATCAATGACAAATCTCGCTTGACACTTAAGATGTTAAAAAAAACTTGACTATTAATGGCTAACCAACATCATCACTAATATTCACCAATCGTCACTAATTCTTAGTAGAAACAATTTTTAGATCGAGAAAAAAATAACACTATAAATTAAAAATCATCTCGACTGACTATTAGTGATATTTCCAAAAAATTGTCATTAATAGTTAAATAGTAGTGACAAAAATAACTATGACTAAAATATTAGAGTCTGACACTAAAAGTAGCACATCAGTTCCATAAAATTATAATGAGCTTAAGCCAATAAGTTTGATACAATTTTTTTATCATTTAAAAAAAAATATGACATGAAAGAAAGAGTATTTTATTTGTCTAATCAAAAAATGTTTACTTGCCTTTTGAGTATATGGTATCTATTCAAGGTAGAATAGTCCTTCAATTATATTAAGACCACCAAATTAGATAATTTGTTTGCTCTCCAAATTAAAAACTCTAACCAAGGTTATTTCTCACACCCTTATAAATACTTACATCTAAATTGGGAATAACTTACATTGTTTTTAAACTCTCAATTAATTAGCGTATACAGCAACAATTAAATACAATGATTCGATTTCAACATCAAAATGTGTTAGCTTCGGTGTATTCCCAAGAGGGGGGTGAATTGGAATTTTAAAAATTTCCTCCTAGGTTCAACTAATCAAAATACTAATATTACACAAACCTAGAGTCTGTCTATGCAGTTCCAATATGCGCAGATAAATATAGCGTCCGAAAATTAAATCATGCGCAACATTCACAATATAACATACACGTGTGGAAATATAAATTGTATAAATATAAACAGACACATGATATGTTATCGAAGTTCGGCCAACTGTCTCTACGTCCCTGCCTTGGCTCACTAGCACAAGGATTCCACTATGACACACTTAATGGGTGAAGCGGCACCATTTACAACCAGGTCAATTAGCGAGGCTGACCTCAACCTATACCTTACCAGGATCGTACACCTAACTTTCCTAACCGGGTCTACGCCAATTTTGGACTAATCAACAGGGTTAGTCTCCCTTTTTAGGCGCACACCTGGAATACAACGAATATAAAAATTTTCGTACTAATAAATGCTTCTTACACAAGGAGATATGTACCACTATGCATAGTATAATCAATGCACATCAACAAGATAGGAACTATAAGTTCGGTGCAATGTGTTCAACTACACTCTAACACATGTCAATATGCAATTACCACAAAGAGTGTATGATTAATCTATCTTTAAAACCAAGTGTCAATATTGATCAATCATAGCAAGAGTTTCAAAGATTTACGACAAGAGTGTTCAAAATATCTCACAAATGATTTTCTTAAAAATATAGCTTAATAGACATTTGAAAAGTTTGCTTGTGAAAAATATATTTGCACAATCAAAACATAAGCCAAGTGAGTCTTGCAATGGTGATGCAAAGACCCACTAGCTACAAGGTTTTCCCACACAAAGATTATTAGTTAAACCGGGGGGAAAAACCTTAGCTAAAACTCTCCAATAAAATCAACAATCAATCTATATTCAATGAGAGTTTTGAACAAGAGTAGCTAATCAAGATCACACCCCAACACTCTTTGGAAACAAGGTTTGTCAAGGGAATCACAAAGAAATAGTGTATTTGGTTTGGTATATGAAATATGAGCACTCAAATTTTTAGAGGATTTTTAAGATAATTTAGGTGCTAATCATATCTTAATTTTGCAAATGAGCTTGTATATATAGGCATAGGCAAAATTATGACCGTTGGGGACTCAATGGGTATTATTAAATTTTTTTTAATTATGTTTAAGAAAATTAACCCCATTTAACTCCAAATTACCGCAGTTAAAATTTTTTAAACCCGAGAGTTTCGGGTGCCCGATCCGAGATTCAGGCGTCCGAATAGACACAATAGAAAAAGGCAAATTTGAAGTTCGGGTGCCCGAGTGTATGTTCGGTCTGTTGAATTGAGGCCATTTCTAAAAGGTCTGTGATTCACTCGCTTGTCCCTAAGTTCGGTAGCCCAAACTTGTCAATTCGATCTCCTGAGGGTATTTTTGAAATGTAAGAGTTCGGGCGCCTGAGTTGGTGGGAAAAGCGAAAGTCAGGGTTCGGTCGCCCCTAGACGATGCGGTCATTTTTTGTTTGGTCGCCCGAAACTAGGTCAACCCTTTGACTTTCTAATAGTTCGGTAGTTCGGTCGCCCGAAGTCATATGATTTTGCATATTTAAGTTCATTTTCAAAACATAAGATTCCCCGGATAATATATGTGATAATGGGGACATTCCTAAGTGCAAGTGTTGGGACCTAGGGTCTTTCTAAGGCCTTTTTAAGTACGCCTAAAAACCTTACGTCGGTCGACCGAAGTCAACCCTAAAGTCATTTGATTAACCTATGGTCCGTCAACGCCGTTTTTGAGCTTATAGATCCTACATGCATGATATGCAGTGATTATTAAAGACATTTTCTTAATTAAAATTACAAACCCAAATAGAAAATACAATGAATAAATATGCTGGGTCTTCGTTTCTCTTCAAGACGCCGTATGCCATCAATATGATCTAGTTAGTATGATCCTGTACACAAACCTGAAAGCCATCAAATACAATGAGTATTTGTCATTATCAAAATCGGGAATACCTATAAGGTCAATAACCTATCCCTTTTTTATGATTACAAATACCTGCCTACTTCTCCCCCTTTTGGTAACAACAAAAAAGGCCTAGATAAGACATTTAAGTATATAGGCAAATAAAAGGTAATTATCATTCATATACAAGATATGGTTTGGGAAAATTTTAAGAAAATTCGGAAGCAGGCCATTTGAAAATAGAGCGTTTTCCCAAAAATCTTTGCATATAGGTGACCTAATTGAGTAATATATTTTCCAAGTTGTCTACAACTACTTACTCAAACAGTTCAGTATTCTCAAAACATAAATATAACTATCAATCATGCAAGAGATATGATAGTTATGCATTTCATAACACAGACAAATTCATAAAGTATAAAGCATTAATAGGTTTAGCAATTAAGCACACAAACTATATAACTGGTCATTTAAAGATTTAAATGACATGAAAACTAAATTAAACCATAAATATGCACAAATCATGGCAATTGAAACATATCATAAGATTCGTGAAAGATTTGAGTTTAAAACACATGACATATGATAGCAAATAGTTGTTTTGAGCACAAACACAACCTAACTAGTTTGCATGCATTTTTATGTGAAGTTGCTGAGCTAGTTATACAACATAAAGATATATATGTATACAATAGTAATATATATCCCCCTTATAACATTTGCAAAATGGTATTGGGGGTGCTTGTTGAAAAAGAAATTTTAATTTAAAACAAGCAAGCACAAATTTTCTGGTTTGTCAATGAAGCACATACCAAAATATAACCAGAAAACCACAACCATAATGATTCAAAAAAAATTTAACGCTCACATGCATGTTCATATGGCAAATATAAATTACTGTGGCAAATTAACATATTTCAGCTTAAAATTTTCAATAAAGCATTTCATTCAAACACATGCCACACTTGATTCAATAGCAAATCTAAGCTAAAAGTATTTGAGAGCATAATAAGATGAGTATTTTAATTTAAGATGCTCCCCCTATCAATTTGAGTTATAACTTATATGCAATAAACTCCTTAGACTTAATAAAGATTAATTTCACTAAGGGTGCCAATAAGTATAAGCAATCATTTTTTTTAAAGTCTTTTAAAACGAATATATTGGATTAAGATTTATTCATTTTACCATTCGACGAGTATAAACGTCCCTATAGATTACATATGCATCCGAAAATATTCATTAAGGCATGAAATAAAGCACGTAACCGAGAACAATCCATATCAAAACATAGAACTTTAAAACCGGGATATGATGTTCAGGGTTCTTAGAAGAGCCTTAATATTCAAAAATCAAAGCATGATGCATATGAGTTCTTTATACTCTTTCTCTAGGGATGGAGCCACGCTCCTTAAATACCTGATGATTATGTGAGGATGAAATTCAATTTTCATCAAGTTTTCACTCATTCTTTCAAAAAGATTTTAACGTTTATTTTATCACAATCATCTTTGTACAAGGTTTTACTTTGGGAAAAATTCTGTCGAAATTTCGGCAGCATGTAGTCTGTAAATCGGACATTTTCCCATAAAACTTGTACCTAATAGGTTTAAATAAGCAATTTATAGTTTAGTTCAAAGCACACGATAACCTATATCCACTACCAGCATGCAATACACATCACTGCATCCACCATGTAGGAGGCTTTCAATACAAGCATGCAATCCAATAGTCATCAACAATTCATAAAATATAATCTATCCATTAAAGAATGTAAATAGTAGAGAGTAGAGGATAGATTTGAGTTCAGTACAGTGCGGCTATTCATTAAGGCATAAAGACATAAATGATATAAGAATATGAGAGCATTTTAATATGTATAGATATGAGAGATAAATGCTCCCCCTCAATTATGCACTCGACTCATTTGATGCCTTTTCTTATTTTTCAAAATCTTCAGCCAAGTGATTTAAGATTCTTAATGATTAAAACTTGGTTTTAGATACATAGGCTTTAAAGGACCAGAAAGTCACTATCAATATTCCTTCAATGAATAAAGCCTATAACTGCCTCTTTTCTTATGATCTTCAAAATGTGAGAGGCACAAGTTCAAATGACATTAAACTTTAAGAATTGTGCATAGGTTACTTGAAACTTGCATTTTCATATATGTTGAAACCTAAACCAATCATGTTAGCCATTTAACTTAATTCATGAAGATGAAGCTCTAAAGGTTTTGACTTAAATTTTGAGAGCTTGTGAAAGGAGTTTGAGTAAATACTTTTTGAAAATTAAATCAATAATGGGTATAGAAGAGTATTTAGGATAGGCAGGACATTTTCCAGGATAAGAAGTCTAAAGACATTGTCCTAACTATTTTGGCAAAGAGTACTAAGGAGTATATGAATTTTGACTGTAACTCTTTGGTGATTGGAAAGTATTTTTAAGTATGATCACTATTTTGAGTAAGGATACGAACCATGGAATAGGATAAAAACTTTACCGAATGTGGTCGTGGTTGGTAAAGATTTCCTATGGAGGAGATGGTGAACCAAAAATAAAGGATTTTTATTTTGAACTCAAAGGAAGCAATTCCTTAGTAGATGATTTTAATTTTGATTATAAGGAGGATGACTTTTAATAAGCACTTACCAGATTAGGAATTTATAATAATTAGTGCTTACACTTAGAGTGATGACTGCTACTTGTTCAAGGCTAAAGACTTCAAGGATGGGTTTAGGTGATGTATAGTGTGAGATGGATTCCCTAAACCACAAACTTGTGCAATGGACGATGTGTGCTTAACTAAAAATTTTCATATTTGCGTGTGAGTTAAGCAATCAAAATTATATACTAGGCCTAATTGCCTTGTCCATTGGGAAGTGGATTTCATTTTAACAAACTGCCAATGTTTTCACATTTTCACCGATCATTATGATATATATGCATTAAGTTTAGATTGGATATATTACATGTATTTCCACATAGACGTGATTCTCTAAAGGTTCTTAGTAAAACAATATTATATAGTGAATGCATGTACCAAGATTTGACATATTAAGCAAAGACCACTTCCTAGCCTTTTGGTCATCACTACCCTTAAACCTAGGAACTAAGGGAAGATAAAAATATTTATATAATTTCTATTGGAATATGATCTTCCTTAGATCCTATGGAGTTCGATTTTCTGATTATTAATTTCATTTATTTGTCTAAGCCACCAACACCTCCAGCTAAACAATTAAACTCGCTGCGCCCTTTTCTTTTATGTTGTAAGCAAGTTTTGAATATTCGAGAAAGGCTATGCTTACTAATCTTATGTTTGCTCGATGAGGCATAAAAGTTTGTATGGGATATATTAAGTGATTTTGAACTCTTTTTCAAATGATTTTTCTTTTTAAGACTCGAGGGTTTATCATCTCCCATTTCTTCCTCCTGACATATTATTTTCAATATTTTCTTCATGATTTTCTTCTCTAAGATGGTATGAAAAACTTTCAATTCTTTTAATTGTTTTACCACCTTTTTATTTTCATTTCTTAGTAAGATTTTATGTTTAGATATCCTACCTAGAAGCTTATATAGTTTATCTAAAGCCTTTTCTAGTTTTCTATATATGGGGCATGCTTTCATCAATCAATTCAGCACAAAAATCATCACAAAATTTAATACAAGAATTGTTACCTGAATCAGTGCATGCATTATAATCAGCCAGTATATCTCAAGATTTAGCAGATGATTCATCACAAGTTATATCACAAAATTCTTCACAAGAATCATTACATGCATTAACAACAGAACTATCATTATTTTCAATAGATGATTCAACATAAAATGTATCACAGAATTCAACAAATGAATCATCTATAGAGGCTGAGATAGGATCATATACCTCTTGTCTTGTTAGTGCAACTACCGTGTCAATTACCACTTCCTGAGTGGTGGTCTTATTCTCCCGAGATTTTTCATATTTTCTTTCGAGTTCATCCCAGATTTCCTTTGCACTCGTGCAAGCTATAATCTCATGAAAAATGTTAGATTCTAAAGCACAATATAAAACCTCCATGGCATATGAATTTGCCTGCAGTACATTATTATCATTTTTAACTACAAACATGCAAATTCCTTTATCAATCACCTGCCAAGCCCCCTCCAGTCCAAAGATTTTATAAATACGCTCATTCTTATTTTCCAATGGGTGTAATTAACAACACAAAACAAAGGAGGGCTAGAAAGTGATTATCCCTCTCCGAATGGGGATACACCAATGTCAGCCATTGCGATCTTTTACAAAAGCTGTTAAGCTTAGTGCAATGAGGCTCTGATACTAATTGTTAGTTTTGGTGTATTCCCAAGAGGGGGTGAATTGGAATTTTAAAAATTTCCTCCTAGGTTCAACTAATCCAACAACCAGTATTACACAAACCTAGGGCCTATCTATGCAGTTCTAATATGCGTAGATAAATATAGTGTGCGAAAATTAAATCATGCGCAACATTCACAATATAACATACACGTGCGGAAATATAAATTGCGGAAATATAAATAGACACACGATATGTTATCGGGGTTCAGCCAATTATGCCTACGTCCCCGCCTTGGCTCACCAGTATAAGGATTTCACTATGGCTCACTTCACGGGTGGAGTGGCACGTTTACAACTAGGTCAATTAGTGGGGCTAACCTCAACCTATACCTTACTTGGATGGTGCACTTAACTTTCCTAACCAAGTTTAAGGCAATCCGGGACTATTCAACAGGGCTAATCTCCCTCTTTAGGCCTACGCCTAGAATACAACGAATATAAAAGTTTTCGTACAAATAAACGCTTTTTACACAAGCAGATATGTACCACTATGCATAGTATAATCAATGCACATCAATAAGATAGGAACTCTAAGCTCGGTGCAATGTGTTCAACTACACTCTAACACATGTCAATATGCAATTACCACAAAGAGTGTGCAATTAATCTATCTTTAAAACCAAGTGTCAATATTGATCAATTATAGCAAGAGTTTCAAAGATTTGCAACAAGAGCGTTCAAAATATCTCACAAATGATTTTCTAAAAAATATAGCTCAATAGATATTTGAAAAGTTTGCTTGTGAAAAATATATTTGCACGATAAAAAACACAAGCCAAGTGAGTCTTGCAATGGTGATGCAAAGACCCACTAGCTATAAGGTTTTCCCACACAAAGAAATATTAGTTAAACCGGGGGAAAAACCTTAACTAAAACTCTCCAATAAAATCAACAATCAATCTATATTCAATGAGAGTTTTGAGTAAGAGTAGCTAATCAAGATCACACCCTAACACTCTTTGGGAACAAGGTTTGTCAAGGGAATCACAAAGAAAGAGTGTATTGGCTTGGTATATGAAATATGAGCACTCAAATTTCAAAGGATTTTTAAGATAAACTAGGTACTAATCATATCTTAATTTTGCAAATGAGCTTGTGTATATAGGCATAGGCAAAATTATGACCGTTGGGGACTCAATGGGTATTGTTAAATTTGTTTTAATTATGTTTAAGAAAATTAACCCCATTTAACTCTAAATTACCGTAGTTAAAATTATTTAAACCTGAGAGTTTCGGGTGCCCGATACAAGATTCGGGTGCCCAAATAGACACAAAAGAAAAAGGCGAATTTGAAGTTCGGGTGCCTGAGTGTATATTTGGTTTGTTGAATTGAGGCCATTTCCAAAAGGTCCGTGATTCACTCGTTTGTCCCTAAGTTCGGTAGCCCGAACTTGTCAATTCGGTCTCCTGAGGGTATTTTTGAAACGTAAGAGTTCGGGCGCCCGAGTTGGTGGGAAAAGTGAAAGTCAAGGTTCGGTCGTCCATAGACGATGCGGTCATTTTTTGTTTGGTCCCCCAAAACCAAGTCAACCCTTTGACTTTCCAATAGTTCAGTCGACCAAGGTGTTTTGAACACTCGAGTTCGGTTGTCCGAAGTCATATGATTTTGCATATTTAAGTTCATTTTCAAAGCATATGATTCCCCAGATAATATATGTGATAATGAGGACATTTTTAAGTGTAAGTGCTGGGACCTAGGGTCTTTCTAAGGCCTTTTTAAATATGCTTAAAAACCTTACATCGATCGACCGAAGTCAACCCTAAAGTCATTTGATTAACCTATGGTCCGTCAATGTCATTTTTGAGCTTATAGATCCTATATGCATGATATGCAATGATTATTACATACATTTTCTTAATTAAAATTACAGACTCAAATAGAAATTACAATGAATAAATATGCCGGGTCTTCGTTTCTCTTCAAGACGTCACATGCCATCAATATGATCCAGTTAGTATGATCCTGCACACAAACTTGAAAGCTTTAAAATACAAAAATTATTTGTCATTATCAAAAGCGGGAATAACCTATAAGGTCAATAAGATGTCTCCCAAAAAGAGAAAAATTAGATCCTCCTAAGAACTATTATCATCATGTTTGGAGAGACAATAGTTTTAGATTTGTTTTAGATTTAGAAAACATGTAGTAAAAAAATTATATTAAAAATTGTCCAAAGTTACCAAAATTCAAATCTAAGGTCCAAAATTCGTGCTCTAAACATATCATATTAGCCTATCAAAAATTTTTTTCTCTTAATTGCGAGTGATCAACTTGCACGAAACTCGATAAATTATTGCATCATAAAATAAATTAATAATTATGTATTATTATGATGAGAGTGTCATATTGTATCAATAATTATAATAGTTAAAACACCCCCATGATGAAGAGGTGGTTCAAACATTTTAAGACCATTGGGAGAGACAACAAACAAAACAATTTTCTACAAAATTTCATACATTGCTAGTTAATAAAATAAATGAGTCTTGTTTAGTTGTTCCTTGAAAGTACTAGTTACTGTTTTTCCAATTAAAATTATACTTTGATATTTAAGTACAAATAAATAGATTGATAAACCAATTATCTAGATAAATTAATTAGTTAGTCAAAATGCCCAAAAAGGTCTTAAATGCATCCATATAATAATAATAATAATAATAATAATAATAATATAGTTGCTTAAGAGTGATCATGATTTCAAGAATTCCAATGAGCTACTCTAAGGTTTGTAAAAAAGATACAATTTTTTTTTTATATTTTATAAAAATATAAGTCTTTTGAGGAAAAAATTGTATATTTTTGATAAATCTCATGGATATTTAGCACATTTTTTAAACCTCAAGGAAGTTAATTAGAGTTTTAAAATCTTAAGAAAGATTCCTATTTTTTTATCAAACATATTGATATCAGGATCATCGTAGGGTTTTTTGTTGAATACACAGCGAGACGGAATAATATGGGGAAAAAATTCAGTTGGTACAATTTTTAAATAATTTATGTTAAAAAAGTATTAAAATAGGAAAAAAACTGTGTTTCTTTTCAGGCAAAGGGCGGGGTTTCTGTTTCATTTTCACACGCTTGCGCTCAGCCCAAGTCATTTGGCTTTTGATTTGCGCATGCCGGCATGGAGGAAGCAGCGTCGTCGTCGGCGAAGGCATGGAGGACGGCCTTTTTGACCCTGAGAGACGAAACTCTAACATCTCCTCGCGTCTCCATCCCTAAGCTACTTCAACATCTCATCTTCACCCAATCCCACTCTTTGGTAGCGGCTGCCCCCAACCTCCCACCCCACGAGGTCAGTAAGCTCTGCTATCTACTTCTAATAGTTGGACAATATGGGCAATATTTGGTTTGAACCTGAAAATGGGCTGAAACGAGGATGCAAAAACTAGTGGGAAGTCGATTTCAGATATCACACACATAACTTAGGTTCTCAATTTCTTCCAATTTTTCTTCATTAAAACAATTTATGCCTACGTTCCTTGCAACTCCAGTTCTGCATTTTTCTGTCTGTGGTTCTCAATTTCACATCGTCGCTCCAGGTCACATCCGATGTGATGTTCCTGGTGGAATTGGCTGCTACTTCTGAATTCGAAGATTCGATCAATGCCATTATAAACACATGCTACTTGGTACTCATCTCATTCTACTGAAAAAAAAGAAAAGAAATGCAAGCTTTTGCTCTCAGGAGTTTATAGCTGCGCATCTCTCGAAGGCGCAAGCTCAAGTTCTTGTATCTGATTATGTTCTTATTTCTTGCAGATCCATGAAGTTTCTCGACGAGTTTCCCTGGAAATTAATTCGTCTTATTGGGATCTCATGCTCGACTCTCTTGGAAAGATGGTTGATTTTCTTCTCTACGAAGCTGGTACAAAAAGAGTTTCCCCAGTGAATACCGCTGGAATTGGAGTTCTGACGCAGTGTTTAGATACTATAAGGTTAGTTCATTTAACATGCTTTTGTGAAATTTGTGCTGGCTTTTACATGCAGTGATGATCGTGTCTTTCTTTGTTGCGCCCGATGGAACATTGGAACCATACCTTAGTTATAATGATAGAGGTTTGCAGTGAGTATATTATTACCATTATTGATAGTCCCATACCCAGATTGTTTCTGTTACAAGTTGAACACATATTTTTTCAATTTAATAATTACTAAAGATCACGCTCACACAGTGTAAAATGGCAGAAGGGGGCTCATGCAGTGGACACCACTTAGTCGGGCTTGAGGCTTGTATTTTTTGTTTACTAACTTTTGATTGCTTGCTTATTAATTTACTGCATACTAACTCATATGTTCATTTTTTGTGTACGCACATACATATGTGCACACTTGTGCGTATACCCAGCCAAACACGGTAAATATTTCATCCTATTCTGAAACTGACTTTTTATTTTTTATTTTTAAAAATCCAGATATCTTATGAGAGCATATCACAAGAAGTGTTCGCTGCACGAACACGTACTGTTAATGAAATTTCTCCTCCGCATTGTTGCATTATCTCATGCAGAATTGTCTTTCTCATGTTGTTCAAGTGGTATTGCCACAACTGGGAAAGGTTTACCCCAATACTGTGGTTTATGGGATATTCAAACTACTGCCTTTACCATGATTGGTGAAGTATTATCAAGAGTTGGGCCATCTTTACCGTTCAAGATTTGGCAATCAACAGTTGAGGTAGAAGTAGTTGTTTCACGAAATTAGCTTTGCATGGCATGTGTTAAGTTCTTCAGAAAGTTGTACTTGTTTTCTAGTTTTATGATGTCTCCTGAAACACATGATTTTGGCTTGCATGATATTACTTAGGTTCTTAGGAAAGTCATGGATGTATTGGCATCTAGAAGCCTGCTTGTGGAAGACAGCATAATGTCCAGGTAACATCTATTAGTATCCTTTTTCCCCGTGTTTTTATTTTTATTTCTCTTTTGATTCCTTATTTTGACATAACCATGAAAATTTCTCACTTTAAAAATTTGAGGCACTTTTCCTCTGCAGGTTTTATGCATCTCTTCTGCATTGTCTGCATTTGGTCCTTGCAGATCCTAAGGATTCCCTTTCAGACCATGTAAGTTAATCCATCCTCATTTGAGACATAAGATTGAGTCACGGATGTGTATTTCTTCTTTTTGTTGTTGTTGATCATCTTTTGATCTGGATGTTTGAAGTATTTTGCTAGTACAAAAAGCACTTTCAATTGCTAATAGAGCTGTACCTTACACTTCTATGATCTGGTTCATAATTTTTTTTGTAGGTGGCTGGTTTTGTAGCAGCATTGCGGATGTTCTTAATTTATGGTCTTCCAGATAGACCCCAACCTGTCAGGCCACTTGCTGGTTATAATGAGAAGAAACTTAGTTCTAGGACCCTTGAGTTAAATTTGGAAGAATCAAGAATGACTGATTGTGGTCCATATAGGCCTCCACATTTACGTAAGAAGGATAGTGCAAATTCACATCGGCAGAAAGCTTGGCAATCTCAGGGGTTTTCAGATCATGAATCTTCATTGGTTGATTTTACATCATCTGATTCGGATTACAGTGACAGTGATACATCAGCAAAAGATACTGATTGTGTTCAAAGCTCTAAGGCTAGAGTAGCTGCCATTAATTGCATCCAGGTAAGTTCATAATGTCATTGTTTTGTTAAATTGTGACGCGATCACATCATTGTGCTGTCTCTTTGTCAAGGTTATTAAAATTGGGATCTTATGTAGGATTGTTAGGATGGTTTGCAGGATTTGATCCTAGAATCGGACCTAGGATCTTAAGATTCTACAAAACACATAAATAAATATAAAAAATGCATTTGTATCATTTTTGTTTTTTTTTTTCAATCATAAAATTCTATATAAACCTACAAAATTGGCTAACTCAAAATTACAAGTATCTATGGTAGGTCCCTTAGATAACAAAAAAGAAGAAATGAAGAATTGTTCAAATTGTTGCATTCCCAACTTAATCAACCAGTAAGAACTTGATTTTTAATAGAAATTAGTCAACAAAAAGCCATACAACTTGAATATTCATTTTTATTTTTAAAAAAAATTCTTAACAAACTGGCTTCTACCTTAAATGTTAGCATCCAAGCCACCATTTATCTCATTGGTATCATTAAGACTATAATCAATGACTTAATCAAGGCCATCATTAAAACCATCACCATCATTATCATTACTATTGTTAAGGTTTGCACCACTTAATAATCACGAATGAACTAAAAAGTAAAATTTTGAACCAAAAATTAATGTGCCTATTGATTGAGTTAGGGAACGGTCTTCTGTTGTAGGGTGTGGTAGATTGGAGTGGCCTCTGACTTATTTAGGGTTCCCTTGGGGGGTGCAATCTTTGATGTGCAGAATTTTGGAATTTGGTAGTGGAGAGAGTGGCTAAGAGGCTTGACGGCTGGAAGGGGGCTCTTTTTTCCTTAGAGCGTAGAATCACCCTTATCCAGGTCTGCTTATCTAGTATCTTGGTATATTATTTGTTTGATTTTAGGATTCTAGTGGAAATTCCTAATAAGGTTGAGAAAATCATGAGGGTTTTCTCGTGGTTTGGAGTCGCGGGGGTTTTAGGGATCATTAAGTAAGGTGGGATGAGGTTTGTAGGTTTAAATCGGAGGGAGGATTGCGTCTTGGAAATTTGTTGTCTAAAAACATCACCCTTTTAGCTAAGTGGTTATGGCATTTGTACTTAGAAGATCACTTCCTTTGGCATAGTGTGATTAGAAGTAAGTAGGGTTTAGGTGAGAATTGGTGGGTTACCAATGTTAGTTTGAAAGATGTTCATTGGAGAGTCCATGGAGATATATTCTCAAATTTATCCGTTGTTTACGCCACACACTAGATTTATGGTGGGGATGGGTTCTCAAATTCGATTTTGGAAAGATCCGTGGTTGAGGAATGATATTCTAGCCATGTCTTTTCCTCGTATCTTCATTTTAGCTTAGGGCAAGTTGTTATGATTTCTTTCTTTGTGGTTGATTTAGGTAGCCCTTTGGTTTTGTGGAACTTTCATTTAACAAGATCTCTTGTAGAGAAGTGTTGAAACTTTCATCCTTGTTGTCGTTATTGAACAACTGCCACATTTTTTCCACTAGGGATACTTGGTCTTGGGTTTTGGATCATTTGAGGGTGTATTCTTGTAAATATATTATATTTTTTTGAGTTTTTGACTATTCTATTTTTTCCCCTTTATTTGTTTATTTGGAAGGCAAAAGCTCCCCCAAAAATTTAGGCTTTCATATGGCTCAGGCTGATTGTGCTTAATAAAATCAATACTAATAACTTGTTGTGGATCAAGAGATCTTTGAAGGCCTGATTTCCAGATGTTTGCATGCAATGCTATTTGAATTTTGAAGCCGCACCTCATCTATTTTTACATTGTGACTATGCTTGGAGAATATGGAATAATTATTTGGCTTAATGGGAGAATCTTGGGTCTTTCCAGCGTTGATGGAAGAATTGTTGTCTATATCTTTTGAGGGTTTTGGTATAAGGAAGGAAAGGGTTGCACTATGGAAATGTGGTATTTTTACAGTGTTGTGGGGATTTTTGTTGGAGCACAATGCATGGATTTTTTCATGGAGAAAATTGAATTGGCAGCTGGTCTGGGAGAAGGTTCATTACCTGGCCTCTTTGTAGTGTGTTGGGTTCGGTTGCTTTAAGGGAGTTAGTTTTTTGGTGGTTCAATGAGAATGGAGGAATCTTTGGCTCCGAATATTATTTTCTCCGGTTTTTTGTTTTATTAGTTTATTTTTTCTGGATTATTCTACAATTTTGATGGGAGAAGCCTCCTTTTTGTAAATTTTCCTCTTAGCAATGGAAAAAAATTTCTTCTTTTGTTATAAATGTTTTTTTCACCAATATAAAATAAACCAAATCACTTCCTAAGTTGACCATTTTATGGTTAAGTTATACTGGAGAGGAGCCCATATTATATAATAAATATTTTAGTCAAAGTTTTGAAAATATGAAAGAATGCAGGATGTTACGATCCTACCATGATCCTGATCCTACTACGGTCCTTCCAATTTGCGGTTCTAGGTGGGATCAGGATTGTTTTGATAATGTATGATCTTAGGATCTTACGATCCTACAATTTGGATAGCGATTTTAACAACCATGCTCTGTATAGACACACACACACACACACACACGTGTGTCATGAATGGCGTTTTCTTGATATTCTAGATTTCCTTTGATGTTTCCACTAAGTTTTCTTGTAGTTCTTCTAGAATTTTTTATTGATTAGCCATCTGACAAACTCTCCCATAGCCCGACAATTCAAAACTCAAATTTCATCAAGGTTAGGAGAATGTTATACAACAATAACCACCACACCCCACAAACTACAGCAACCAGGCCTTAAAGTCCCACTAGTGGTAGGCTATATAAAGTTTTTGATTTAGAACTATGTCCTTTAAAAGGTGGACTAATGTCAAATGCTTTCTTGCTCATCAGTTCAACTTATTCTAGGTCTACCCCTCACCTTAATGCCTAATCACTGTTCCTCATTGGGGCAGTATTTTCTACAAGTGTTTCTTCCTAGCTTATAATGGATTTCTCCATTAATTGGTTTATTTTTATACTATTTTTTAATAAAAGAAGAAATTTATTAAAGAGAGGAGCAAGAAGGCAAAACAACAGGTTTTTTTTTTTTTCCCGGAAGAATGCAATAATAATATATTAGCTTAGAAGGAGGATTCAAAAAGTTCAAAGGGCCAAGCCGAAAAGCAAAATGGCAAAACACAGGAACAAACTTAACAACTAGTACAACTTGTACTAATTACCAATACTAGTTGCATAGCATCTTCCCTGAACTTCAAAACACAATTTCCGAATAATAGCCTTTGTCGTAACCATTTGATTCTTGAATAAGCATTTTTTTCTGGCTTTCCATTTATGATAAACAAATGCAGCCTAAATTAGTTTTGCTTTGTCAGCATTCCTTCTTTTCCCCAAGTTGGTAAGCCACTACAACTCCCCTTCATAGCTGGAGAAGATTTTAATGAAGCAAAAAAGAAATAAAAGTAACTCTCAGAATATACTGCTCTTGAAAACGAACGTTCAAAAATAGATGGTCTTTACACCCACCTCCATGATTGCAGAGTGGGAAATTCTTGTAGCTTTTCCATGCCAGAAAACTCTATCCAAAGTAGCAAGTCTTATATTTATGGCTAATCAACAAATGAACCCATGCTTTTGAATTTTTGATTTAAACTAAACTGCAGACCACCAGGGAACCTCAGGATAGGATACCCCTGATTTGATTCCAAGCTGAGGAGAAAGAATAAACCCCCAAGGAAGCTGCTGTCTGTTGAGCACTATCTTCAACATTAATGTCAGGAAGTCCTTAAGTCTGCTCAATAATTCCAGCTACTCTGGGATTCCTTCTCGTTGGTCAATTCCAGTTTTGATCTTTAATAACTTCTGAAACCTTAGCTTTCAAATGAAGACCAAAATCAGCACATATACCTGTACCAAATCTGTTAAGAAATGGACTGAGGGGATACTGGTTATCATAAATGAAATAGGACCTTCTCCCATTCCCAATTCTGTGCTTGATGCATTTATAAACATCCTCTCTTGCCTCTAAAACTTCCTCCAATTTGGTGGAGGTTTTATTGCTCGTAAGCTTCTATCTTTAAACTCATGAATATTAAACCACCTCAAAGAGCATATATTCCAGATTAGTCTAACTGCAGTGATCTTATTCCAATCTGAAATGAGCTTGATGCCCAAACTTCCCTCACTTACCGTTTTACAAACCTTGCTCCAAACTACTTTACATAAAGATTTAAGTCTTCTCTCAATTTCAGAAATTATAAACTTTGGAAGAAAAAGAGAAGAGCATCAATAGGCTTGAATGCTAAGAAAAATAGACTTTATCAAATGCAGCCTTCCAGAGTGAGACAAATATTTATGTGTTCAAATAAAAATCCTTGCATTAATCTCTGTCCTGATCCATTTAATTCAGCATTTCCAAACTCTCCTTCAAATAGTTGAAATAAATTGCTCTCCTCTGCAAGATCGAACTCAGCTTTTAGCTGGTCAACTAAAAGTTCCATCTCAGATTCGCAAATGCTGCTCAAATCATTGTCCTCATCAAATGTAGAGTCAAATTCCGTTTCCTCTAGAAAATTAGTTTTCCGATTTTCCTTTGAAACTGATTTTCCCTGAGAAGATTGAAGATTCAAATTATGATTTGGTTCTTGCAATACTGTAAGAGTGTATCTAATAGAGTGTGGGTTTTCCTCCCTATAATGGAGGGTATCAACAATCTCTGAGCAAGTCCCATTTAACCTCACTTCCTTATTATTTGCTGCATACTTCTGCCTGGCATTACAAACCAGCCTCTTGAGACCTTGCTTGCATTTCTCTCAATCTGCAGGTCTGATATGCTTCATGTTGACAGTTGAACACCTGCTGACCTCATTAATGGGAGAGGCCCTCATTTTTCTCTACCATCATTAATTTTGACTTATCAGGCCCATCTAACTTGGTCCTCTGAATATTAGGCCCACTCATAACCAGCCCTCTAATCCCATTCTGTTTCATAGATTGTGAATAATCCCCCACAGCTGCGATGCTCTTAATTTAAGGGACTGCATTAGGAGATACCACCGCTGAAATCCTGTGGTCCCAGACTTAAGCATTTACTTCCTTGGTCTCCTTCTTTGCTGGAGCAGCCCTAACAATGTTTGTGAAAGAGGGGCTTGCTGGGGGTTCATCCAACTTCCTATTATCCCTTTCCTTCGTATGTTCCAGGACCCGCACTCTAGACATCTTAATCCCTTCTGGAAACTTTCTGCTTCAGCCTTGTTCACCTTTGACAAATCCAGCAAGGCTACAAGAAACAACTCATATGCTTTTCCCCATCTGGAATTCTAACATCCAACCACCTCCCTCCACTAATCTCCTTCTTTAGCAGGATAGAGTTACCCCTCTCATTTGCAAGAGGCCTAAAAAACTAATTGCCCTTCCTTTCTCTGAGAAGGATTGAACTCCTATACGCACTTCTACTCCTCCCATTCCTTTGCAGAGAACTCCTATCACCTTCGACACTCAAATAGAGTCTTCTTTCTTCAACATGACATAAGAAGCATGCCACCCAGCATATTCCGTGATTTGAAATGTCGAAGAGTATCTGAATCAGCTGAACCACTTCCTATCAATTTTAACAGAGTAAAAATCAACCATCTCTGATCCCCAAGCCTTGAGTTTGACTGAAGACTGCAAAAGGAAGAAGCTAAGGAATCTTTGGTGTGAGATGAGAAGGATACGCAAATGGACAGAAGCTATGGTATTGCTCTTGTGCGATTCTAGTAACCAAGGAGGACTTGCTGGAATGAGATGCGAGTCATTGAAGAGATGAAAAAAAGATTCGGTTGCTTGTTGATACTGTGGTTCGAATTTGTATTTGGGTATCAATAGAAGGGGAATGGAATCAGGAAAAGAGGGTGATGCAAGTGAATAGAGGACGACCACTTTGGTTAGCGAAGATAAAGTTTTGAGTCAGTGACTGACATGTGAATATAGGTTTAAGGAGTTTCATGACCTTTCTAAGAGTCGGGGATGGAGTTACGACCACTGCGATATCCTCTGCATTGATTTTAGATTTTGAGCTTCTCTTAGGGAAAGAGGAGGAAAGCCGTATGGGTGTTGCGTGAGGGTTGAACTCAAGGCAAGGGTAACGGTGAGAATGGGGGTACGACTACGATGGAGAAGAGTAGACTTTATTGTGGAAAAGGGGGCTAGGAGATGAATCGAGGAAGGAGACGCCATACGTGTGGACTCGAGGGCCAGGGATAGGAGCGCCAAGAAGAGAGTATCAAGTTCTTTCCGCAACAAAATATTACAATATGTTAAACGATCAAATTTCTTTTTCTTCTATCTTATTATATTTCTTTTATTTTTTTAATACAAACAAAAGATCTTCTAAAATTTTTAATTATAAAAATTACATCGCATGGTTAGCTGTGTTCTAGCCTATTTTCTATCTTAATATAATATTGACCATTTGAAATCTTGAGTTGCATGTATCGCATGATTTAATCCATGCAGGAATTTGTATGTGTTGGTTTCTTTTGGTTCTTTCAGTTGTGTGTGGAACATCTAACTAAATTCCGATAGATCCTAAAAATTTTTTTATAGATTTTTTTCATGATTTATGGAGAAAACTAATTTTGAGGGTTATTAATGAGAAAAATTTAATGTTGCCACAATTTGTGTGTTGGATTTGATGGGAAGGATCTTTGTCAAGCTGATCCCAAGTCATTTTCTGCTCAATGGACTATGCTTTTGCCTACCAGTGATGTATTACAGCCAAGGTGAAACATTCTGGTTCCCTCTTTTTTTACCGAGTTAATTTTGAATTGATACTCCTGCTTTTCCTTCTTTTATTTCCATTTTTTTGCTCATTCTTCTATGCATTTTCAATGTTACTTGATTCTTTACAGGAAGTATGAAGCCACTCTAATGACATGCTTACTGTTTGATCCATTTTTAAAGGTATTTGCTCTGCTAATTGTAGTTGACAAATAATAATTCAATTCATTTTGCTCTTTTGATGGAGCTGTTACAAGGCTCCTTGTGACTTTACTATGATTGCATTCAAGTATTATTCTGAACTTACAGATACTTGTGGTTCCTAGGCACGCACTGCGTCAGCATCAACTCTTGTTTCCATGTTGGATGGGCCTTCATCTGTTTTTCTGTGTGTAGCGGAGTATAAAGAGTCCACAAAATGTGGAGCTTTTACAGCACTTTCTAATGCCCTTGGTCAGATACTGATGCAACTTCATACAGGTTCTTGAAAGGCACTGCATGTAGTGCACATAATTTGGCGCACACTGTTCTGGTTTTAGTTGTTTCCCATTTACTTTTTATTGTTAAGATTGAGGATAATTGATCTTTTGGTTTTTTGTGGTATAGGTGTTCTGTACTTAATCAAGTGTGAAACACATTGTGGATTGCTTGCATCCTTGTTCAAAATTCTCACACTTCTCATAAAATCCACACCGTACGAAATTTTCTCCTCTCTGTAGTTCTTATTATTATATTTTATACTCCTCATAAAGTGTATATACAGACTGTTTTCTAGTGATTCCTATCATATACATGTTATCCTTGTCAATTTTTAATCATTTTGATTCCAATCTACATTTATGGTCACTAGTAAATATGTCACTTGCGATGCACATGATTGCATATGAGTTATGCGGTGTAAATATTTTTATAATTTTTAATAAAGTTTGTATATATTTTAAAAACAATTAATAAAAATATTATCATAATTCAGTTCACAAATATTAAATTATGAATATTCAAAGTTATTTATGAAAAATCATATTTTGTCTAAATTATAGAATGCAAGCATATACACAAGATACTATTATTGACACAATGTAGATATATACAAAAAATCTTGAAAATAGAGGGTATGATATGGCAAGGATGCCCTAATTAAAATTAGGTGAAATATTAAAATTTAATATTAATATGACATTATAGACATAATATTTAACAAATACATAAAATTTTTTCATTCTTTTTCACCTCTAAATGTATAATTTTATTTCTAAAATTTAGCTTTTAGAAGTTATACTATTTTAGATACTTCAAAATGATTTTAGAAGCCATCAAGGAATTTATCTGTTTCATTTTGGGATATATATATATATATATATATTGATAATAAAAGAAGGTATATTAGATAGAGAATATTAGATAGAGAAAGAGAAGTTGCAATGGAAGAGAACAAGAAGTCCGCCCCATAGAGATAAAATAAAATGAAATAAAATGAAAAATAAAAAATAAAAAATAAAAAAATTGACAATTAAACAAGAGACCCCCTGTTCAATCCTTTTCCTTCATAATTCACCGAACACTTCCAAGTTAGCAAACTCTCTTTGAGCTTTTTTAGCTCTGTTTTTACACCCATCAAAACACACTTCATTTCCCCTAGGATCGCAAAACTTTTAATCCAGTTTATTGATGAGACCTTAAACTTCTAAATCCTTCCTTGAAATCACCTTTAGTTGTGTTGGTAAAATACCATCCTTGTGCTGCAGCGCATTAATTTAATAGTCATTTTCAAATATAGAGATCCCAATTCTTCCAAAGGGGCTGGAAGTACATATGAAAAGTCCCCTAAAACATCACTGAAATTAGAAGCATATTTATATTGTTCCCTAATTTCATCCAACAGTAAACCCCAGCACAATCATTATCTGATAAGTCCCCCCATTTCATTACCTCCTTTCCTTTGCCTACTCCATTACAAGAATTGCCTGTCTTTTTCTTGGCATTTATGTATTCCACAATAACTAGCTATCATTCTAAATTCCTCTTTAAAATCTTTCTCACAACCTCACCAGAGTTCTTTTTCTTTTCTTTGGACAATTTTTTCTTCCAACAATTATAAACCTTGGGACTCTTAAATTCATTTGCCTTAAGGCCTGAGGCATCAGATATCCTACCGAAAACACCATTGCATTTGTAAACCTTTGCTGCTGCATCCTCTTGTCCCTCAGCAAAACCAGAATCTTCAACTATTTTATCACTCTTTTTTGTTTTCTTTTTGTCCTGAAGAAATTTCTAAAATCAAGCTGCCGGTTTCCTATAATTGCTCCACGATATGATCTGTTCCACATGAATTTTGGGGAACTGAAGAGAGATTTTGGCCTTTGTTTACAGATGATGGGTGACAATCTGTCTTCCCTATATTCTCCACCTATATATTGGGGCTTGAGTATTGGGCATCTTGGGCCTGCCCATTATGATTGGCCCAATCATCCTTTCCCTTAGACTGGCCATCTGAAATAGGGAGCAGAAAACTATGGGCCTGATTGATAAATAATCCCATTTTATATAAAAATGAGGCTCCTCCTTTTTCCATTAACTTGCCCAGGTCCACTACAATAACCAATTAGCCCAGCGCGAGATTTTTTATCCTCCTCCCCTACCGTAACCCTAGCCACCTTAACTGGAGCTGCACCTTCATCCATAACCCTAGCCTCCATTGCAGTATCAGCACTCCCACTGCCCAAGCAATACGAACATGCGTCTTTGACTGAAACTCTTCTAGCATCAGCTCCCATGCAATCTTTGATCTGACTTAGCCCCACATCAAATGCACATCTATCCCATTCGCAGCACCCTGCTTTCCTTATCAGAACTTGCTTTCACAGCCTTCTCTTTCACCAGCCTTCCCTTTCAACACCACTTGACTCCATGATCTAGGCACTGAAGGGCTATCCACACCTGCGCCTCGCAATTGAAACCCAAACTCTTTCGCTAGTTTGCGGAACTTTTTCGCGAAGTTGCACCAACCAATCCCTTTTGCTCCACCAGGAATAAACATGGAGAACATCTTATCATATTTGAAATAAAATTTGTAAATGTGTTTTTAGTGAGTTTACTATTTTTTTTTTTAAAGAAATAAATTGTGTGAATTTTAAAAGATAATAATATTTCTATGTACACAATGATTTTAACCATTCGTACCTTTATATATGATACATACTTATTTCTCTCTTTTAACAAACATAGCATTTTTCTTAATCATATGATTTTACCTATGATTAAAAAAAATGAAAAGTGAGAAATTTATGAGACTGAATAAAATACCAATTGAAGTTTGGAAATGTTTAGGGGATAAAGGAATTATTTGGTTAACTAAACACTATTATAAAATTCAAGGAAATGCTAGAAGAATGGAGGAAAAGTATGTTAGTACCTTTGTAAAAAAACAAAGGTGATGTTCAAAATTGTAACAACTATCATGGAATTAAGATTATGAGTCATACGATGAAATTATGAGAAAGGGTAATTGAACATAGAATAAGTTTAGAAACAAAGATTTTAGAAAATCAGTTTGGTTTTATGCCTGGGATTGGGAGATCAACAACATAAGCTATTTATCTTTTAAGAAGTTCAATGGAAAAATTTAGGAAAAAGAAGAAGGACTTGCATGTGGTTTTTATTGACCAAGAGAAAGCTTATGATAGAGTACTTTGGGAAGTTCTTTGGTGGGTCTTAGAAAAAAAGGGAGTTTGCAGTAAATATACAAAGGTTATTGAGAATATGTATGATAGAGTAGTGACTAGCATTAGGGCTGTAGGAGGAGAATATAGAGACTTTCCAATCACAATACGTGTACATCAAGGCTCTACTTTGAGTCCTTATCTTTTTACTTTAGTAATTGATAAACTAACTAGGAATATCCGAAATGAGATCCCTTGGTGTATGTTGTTTGCAGATGATATTGTGTTAGTTGATGATAGTAGGAGCAGAGTGGAATCTGAGTTGAAACTTTGGAGAGCCACATTAGAGTCTAAAGGGTTTAGGATAAGTAGGAATAAGACAAAATATATGTAAGTGTAATTTCAGTAATGTAAGGAGTCGCATAAAGAGAAGATTAAACTTGATAATCAAGAGATTAATAGCACTGATAGATATAGATATCTTAGATCTATTATGCAGGTTGAAGGGGGAATCGAAGAAGATGTACTACATAAAATTAAAATAGATTGGGTAAAATGGATGAGTGCATGGGTAAAATGGAGGAGTGCGTCAGGTGTGTTGTGTGATCGTAGAATATCCTTAAAATTAAAAGTAAAGTTTTATAAGACGATTATAAAGCCAACTATGCTTTATAGTTCAGAATGTTGGGCAATTAAGAAGCATGTACAAAAAATAAAAGTTGCTGAGATGCAAATATCAAGGTGGGTGAGTGGTTTAACATTAAAAGATAAAGTAAGAAATGAGCATATACGTAACGATTCAGGCATAACACCGGTTCAAAACAAGATAAGGGAGGGGCGACTTAGATGGTTTGTGCATTTGAAACGTAGGCCTAGTAGAGCACGTGTGAGGAGGAGTGAGTTAGTTATTATTTCTGGCATGAAAAGGGGTAGGGATAGGGCTAAAAGAACTTGGAATGAGGTAGTGAGGAAAGATTTAACAACCCTTAATCTAATAGAGGAAAATGCTCTTGATCGGGTGAATTGGCGGAAAAGGATTTATGTAGCCGACCCCACCTAGTAGGAATTAAGGCTTCTTGTTGTTGCTGTTGTTGTTGTACATTTAGTTTTACCTAATTTTGATGATTTTAATTTCTTTGAAGAATGTTTTGTCTTACATCTGAAATATAGAATGATATTTTTGCTACAAAATGATATACTCTATTATAGTTTTATTTTTTTAAAACTAAAGTGCAATTTTTTCTTTTAGGCCCAAACATTAACTCGTGGACATTTTAACTGTAATTTTATCTATTATTGGTTGAGTTTATTTTCTTTTACGAATGCTTAATCTTAATTTTAAAAGAAAAGGTTATTCTTGTCCAAAGAATAAATTATACTAATCATACTTCTATATATAGTATAGAAATTTACTTGTTTTAGGTATGTTTTGTGTTACCTTTAAAAGATAAGGATATTTTGTCCACAATAAGGTTTATGCTAATTATACATTATTTAGAATTTGCACATGATTGCACATGAATAATATGGTGTAAAATATATTTATAATTTTTAATATAGTTTATAATTATTTTAAAAACGAATTAATAAAAATATTATCATAATTCAGTTTACAGACATTAAAATATGAATATACTAAGTTATTTATAAAGAAAATAATATTTTGTGTAAACTATAGAATGCAAACATATTCATGAGATACTATTATTGACACCATGTAGTTATATACAAAAAATCTTGAAACTATAGGATTAATATGGCATGAATGCCCTAATTAAAATATAGTGAAATATTAAAATTTAATATTAGTATGACATTATAGATAAAATATTTAATAAATACATTAAATTTTTTCTTTCTTTTTCATTTTATGTCAATAATTTTATTTCTAAAATTTAACTTTCATAAGTTATAGAATTTTAGATACTTCAAATAATTTTAGAAGATATGTAAGGAATTTATCTGTTTCATTTTGGGATCTAGATTTTATTACTCATTTATAATATAATTATGTTTCTTAATGTAAAATTTTAATCAAATGAATTTTCTTAGGCTGAACTCTTATCATACTCAAAATAAAATTTCTAAATGTAATATTACAATGTTTTTTTTTAAAGAAATGATTTTTATGACTTTTAAAAGAATAATATTTTTATCTATACAATGATTTCCAGGATTTGTACTTTTATATATGATATATACTAATTTCTCTCTTTCAACAAACATAGTATTTTTTTTTAATGATATGTAGTTTTACCTACTTTTTGGTGAATTTATTTTTTTGAAGGAATGTTTTGTCTTACTTCTAAATATGTAATTATATTTTTTGCCACAAAATGATTTAATCTATTATAGTTTTATTTTTTTTAAAAACTAAATTGCAGCTTTTTCTTTCAGGCTTTAATATCAACTCCTAGACATTGTAAATGTAATTTTATCTATTATTGGTTGAGTTTATTTTCTTTTACGAATGTTTAATCCTAATTTTAAGAGAAAAGGTTATTCCTATCCAAAAAATAATTTGTACTAATTATATATCTATGTATAGTACAGGAATTTACTTGTTTTAGCTATGTTTCCTGTTACGTTTAAAATATATATATATATATATATATATATATTTTGTCCACAGTAAGATTTATGCTAATTATACCTGTATATGTAGTATAGAAATTTACTTCTTTTATAAATATTTAGTCTTATATTAAAAAAAAGTGATATTTTTTCGTCAACAAATGATACACCTTATTCGTACATCTGTATATGTATACAAATTTACTTCTTTTATAATGTTTTGGTCTTTTATAGAAATTTATTTTTTTAAAAGAATAATTGGTCTTATGTTCAAAAGATAAGGAAAATTTTATCACAAAATGGTTTACCCTATTCATACATCTATAGATATAGTACATATGTACATATAGATTGTTGTTTTTTAATAGAACAAAATTTCTTTTTTATTTTTATTTTTATTTTTTCTAAGATTCAAACCTTTACTTGTTTAAAAAGCTTTTTTACAAAATATAATTTTAATTTCTTTAGAGAATACTTAATCTTACTTTTAAAAGATGAAGATATTTTTTTCCATAAAATGATTTACACATTTATACTTTTACAGATATTACTTTTGTTTTAAATATAATTTTCTATTTCTTTTTAAGATTCAAACTTAATTTATTTAAAATAAATGTTTACAAAATAAAATTTTAATTGTTTTAAAGAATGTTTTGTCTTAGTTTTAAAAGTAAAGATTATTTTTGTTCATAAAATAATTTATATTATTCGTACTTCTATACATAACATTGGTATAGGCTTTAATGAAAAAGGGTATGTATATCTTTCATAAAAATTGAGTATGTACAGTAAGAAGGGTATTTTTTTTCTTGAGTGCATTTCTCATAATATAAATTATAAATTGTAATAATAATAATATGATTAATCGTTGTTGCTATTATTATTACTATTATTGTTATTAATGTTCTTACAAAATTATTCTATGGCAAAATTTCTCATTGCTAGATAACTTGTTAAATTTTGTAATTGACATAAATGAATCATTTTAATGATAAAATTTTTATTAGAAATAATATTTTCAAGCAATGCTTTTTAATAGTTTATTTTAATAGAATACTATTTTAAAAAAATTGAGTCCTTTATACCAAGTAAAGTTTTTGTTTTATCATCTACATAAACAAATTATTTTACTGATAAAATTTTTATGAAAAAATAATATTTTTAAACAATGTGCTTTGACGGACTTTTAATAAAAATATTATTTTTAAAAATTAAAGAGTCCTATTTATTATGTACCAAGTAAAGATTTTATTTTTTCGTATTGAAAAGTGAGACCTTTACCCTGAAAGTAGGCAACATGTAAGATTGTGTTTGAGAGCGTGGATTTTATATTGCATCTTATCTAATTTCACACAAATTTAAATTTAAAATTTAAATTTTAAACTCCCATGAGAATCTGATGGTAGATATGCTGCAGCTATAGGCAAGTCAAATGCACATTGCCATAAGGATTGTAGATTGCTTTTTTGTTTTTACTTTCCTCCCTTTTTGGTTTTAAAACTGAAATCACATCAGAAAAAGAAAAAAAGATCTGGGATGAAGAAAATGCCCAACTTCTCTATTTTTTTTTTATAGGAAAATGCTCTAATTCTTAAAGCTTTGATTTGAATTCATATATTTACCATATATATTTTATATATTTACTATGAATAGGCCATACTTTATATTAACTGATGGTGTCAAAGCCACTGCAAATGCAACAATGTCCACAGGCTTTCAAATAAGTGCGAAACGCTGCCAATCTCCCCAGTGGGTTCAGATAAGAGGGCTCTTCCAATCCCAAACGCGCCTGCAAGTCCAGCACCAGCACTCATAAATCTCAGTGTTAGTTCGTCTCCTCTGAGCAGTGTTTATAGAAAATTTCAGGCCCTTTCGGGATTGGAGGCAGTATGATTTTCGGAATTCAGTTTCCTAAAATGGGTTTGTCTTCTTTGGAGGCATCAATGAACTTGGAAGCAAATTATTGGGTTTTTGATTTTTTGAGGACTGAAATGGGGTGGCTTTTGGAGAGCAGAGGAATCAAAGGATGGGATTTGGATTTTTTTGGGTGAAATTGAGATTGAGGCAGGGAAGAAGTGGGATGGGAGGAGAAGTTGGGTCTTGGTTGTTGCAGAAGCCATCAATGGTGGTTGTTCTGACCTTCAGTATTGCTGTTGGCTGTCTGTCACATGGTAAGTCCATGCAGCAGGCTTAAGGTTTTGATGGGCTTTTGGTTTTGTTGGATTATTGGTTTGCAGATCTCTGGGTGGAGGAGAATTCAAAAGGAATCCGTGACAGAGCAAATGGTCATTCAGGAGAGTTGGATACAGTGGGAACATTGTTCACAGCTGGTATATATAAACTTGATCTCTGGTATGCATCATTTGAGGTTTTTGAGAATTTGGGATGCAACATTTGGTGCTTGTGGAAGAGTAAGACCCCTGAATTTGAAAACATGCGTTTTGTGATTGTCTTTTTTTATCGGTATTATAGATATGTTTTTTTTCTTTTTGTTTTTTTTTAATGGCAAAAGGGTTTGTGTTTGTAACTATGCAAATTTACTTGGTTTGCTGCTTTTTAAGAGTTAAATTCAAGTTTGGAATATATATATATATATATATATATATAAAATATTTATAGATAAAAAACACTTCGTTAATGCCGAATAAGAAAAAAATTACAGGAGAAACAGGACAAGCTATTCTCCTTCACAGCAATAGCAAAAGGGGAAAAGAAACAATGTATTTACATCAATGCTGCCTTCCAATCCCTCTGGATATTGGACAGCGAAATACCCTTAAAAACCCCAAAAGAATGAGCCCAAAATGCAGCCAAAAATGAAGCTTTCTCCCAAATCAAATGCGACGGAGTCTTTTGATCTCTGATAACAAAGTCTTCTGACCTCAAGGTTGGAAAAATTAATCTCGACATTTTAGGCATGTGAACTTATATAAATGATATATAATGCTTTAGGAAGCTAATTATGGCTCGTGAAACTTCTCTTCCTCTCCTGTCCACTCTCCTAGCTAACTTTGTCAATAAATATCACTCCCATGGCTGTTGAGTGCCATAACAGGAGGAGATCTTGGAAGATGAGTTCAGATCGAAAGAAAATCCTTCAATCTGGGACTGGAGAAAGTGATGGAAGTGGATTTTATTTTCTTCCTTGAGCACAATCCAGTTTGTAATCATTGGGCAAGGATTTCTTCTGTAGCAGTGAAGTGATTCTCTGATGGATTTTCATTGGTTTTTGGAAGCTGGTGATCTACTTGATGACAATTATATCTACAAAATGGGGGATGTTTTTGGAATTAGGATTGGGCTGGAATTGGAAGCGGTTTCTTTTTTGTGTTTCTACCAGGTGGGCTCAAAAGAATTTGCTAGACAGGTTTTGTGTAAGGTTTCAATCGGTTGTTGTGGCGATTTCCCTTGGTAATGGAGTTGATGGTTTAGGGTTACACAGTGAAAAGCTTGTTCATGGAGTAAGGCTGTGACAGTACCTGTTCTGGAGGTGGCTAGGGTTTTAATTGATGATGGGGCTGTTCTTGGGTACTGAGGGGAATGTGGGCTTAATTTCCTAGATAGGACAACACAACTTTTTAAATGAACAGGCTCAAAGCAAAAGTTTTTTTGGTGCTAGTATGGCCCAACATCAATTTTCAAAGAACAGGACTGTGATCAATGTAAATAATGGAGGCCCAAATTTTAATGGGGAAATGCTTAATATATCTTTTCTGAGGCCTGACACACTTCATATTTGGGCACGAGTTGTGGGGTGGCCCATTTGACCAAACTGAGGGGAAGTTTTAGTGCACAAGTGCTTGAGGACTGGAAGCAGAGGGAGCTTCATGTTTTGCCAATAGGGATGCTGTGCAGGTGGAGAGATTGAGTTTTGATTGTTTTATCTGCAACGGGTTATTTTTTAATTTTATTTGCTACTTCAGGCAGTTGAAGTGGGTGGGAGCTTCATGTTTTGCCAATAGGGATGCTGTGCAGGTGGAGGATGAGTTTTGATTGTTTTTTCTGCGACAGGTAATTGTTTAATTATATTTGCTACTTCAGGCAGTTGAAGTGGGTTGGGAAAGAGAAGTGTTCGTGCTGAGGTGTCCAGAAGTCATTCTTTGCTGGCTTGTGTCCGTGTGAATATATGCAAGGATGAGGAAAGTCAGAATCTTGGCGAACAGTTGTGTGTGGGAGATTTTAAGCTATCAAATCTGGATATGGAGCAGAGGACAGAGATTGCTGATGTGGGAAATAATGGTGGAGGTAAGTCTCTGGTTGGTGGGAAGGAATGTGATAAGGTTGATGCCTACCTTGGTTTACTCTTTATACTCATAAGGATGCGATGCTTGCAGGGTTTGAAACGAGGAGCAGATGGAGTACCACCAATGCAGAACTTAGATGCTTATATTGTTGCTGTAGTTTTTGGAAATATGATTTTTATTTTAGTTTAGAAAAAAAAATCTGGTTATTTTAGGAGTAATTTAAGATTATTTTGAGTATTTTAAGTACTTCGGGGTTATTTCAAGTGATTTTTTTAGATGTAATCAAGGTCTTAAATTTCGATTTCGACTCAAATTTCGAAGTTCCAAATGTACGGAAATTTCGACGGAAATTTCGATTTTGATGTCAATTTCGATTTCGATTTGAAAAAATAACGGAAACTAGTAGTAAAACATGGAATTCTTTGTGAAACTTTAGAAATGGTTAACAAATATAATAATATAAGTTTTAAGACTAATATATTACAAATTAAATACATCTATATTTTGTATAGGGTGGAAAAGTTTTAAAATAGTATTTGTATCAAACATGTTTGTAAGATAATGTACATTAAACAGATTCAGTTAATGCAAATGAAATTCATAATTCATTTAAATATTATTTATTATACAAATATTGATAATTTAGACATGAATGGTTAAATAAAAGATTACTATAAGTTTATTTTTTCATATAATTTCAAAAGCACTTGTGGTAACCTTTTGTTTCAATAAAATAAATTAAAAGAGAAATTTCACTTCACTCTTAAATCTCTCGTTTGAATTTCGACGAAATTTCATTGTGTAGTTAAAATTTCGAAAAATTTCGCTATAATTTCGAGGTTTCGATAAATTTCGGATGATTTGTTGAGATTTCGACGGAAATTATGTAAGACGGAAATCGACTGCCATTTTGATTTCGAGGGGGACGGAAATCGGAAATTTCGATGGAAATTTTGACAATTTTGTGGAAATTTAAGACCATGGTTGTAATGTGGTATATACGTACTGTCGTTGTGTATTGTATTGGGCAGTCATCATATTTGAATTCAGAACTGATTTGCTGTTTCCATCTCTCTCTCTCTCTCCTGTGCAGCCCTCTCCGTCTTCTTCTTCCTCCTCCTCCTTTCTTCGTCTTCTTCTTGGCCCCCTCTGTTTGTCTGTCTGTTCTGTTTCTGATTTTCTGTTCTGTCTTACATTGGTTTCTCCCATTTTTCTTCTTCCCTTATACTCTCTGTTTCCCTCCCTAAATTCTTTTATTGTTTCTGTTCTACATCAGGAACTCTCTTGTTGGCAATTGAAATAGCTCTATTGTGCAGGTGAGCTATTCTTTTAAAGGCTGGCAGTTTTTGTGTTAGAGAACTTCAAATGATCTGAAGGTAAGCTTGGGTAAGACAGACAGTGAGGGAGTTTAAGGGGAAAAAAGAATGGGGTGATGTGTCTGATAATAGGAGTGAATTTGATAATTTTCTTGTGGTGACAGTTTACTATTGGATCATGTTTGTCAAAAATATGGTTATATTTTTTCACTCCTATGATTTAGTGGGTGACGCTGCCAATGTGCCGGCAACTCTTGCTAGGGTTTAGAGGGTGTTCATGCTTATGAGGATGATGGAATGGGTAAAGAGCAGCAGCTGAGTGATCAGATTAGGGATGATATTTTTGCCTGCCTCTGGCTCTCCTATTGTGGAGATTAATGGGAAGGATTTTTAGAAGCTCAATAACTGTGGACAAGAAGGGCTTGTGGCTATTTGATCCTGGAGGATGAGAAGTTCGATTAGATGATGGTAAGAGTGAGATGAAAAAAGGCCAGTTTGAGTAGCAAATTTGCAGTGTTTAATTGATTTTATGGAAATGTTTCTTTTTTGGCATTTTGTTAGTTTTTCTTTTTTGTTTGTCTTTTGTTGGTTTTCTCTTTTAATGGCATCTTATCCTCCCATTATTTATAATTTCCTTTTCTTTTCACCAAAAATATTTTTCATTGTCAAAAAGTTAAACAACAGCAGCAACAACAACAACAAACCAAGTCTTAAATCCGACGAGGTGTGGTTAGCTACATGATTCCTTTTCTGCCAATTTACACAATGTTGGCCAAATTGGCAATTTTAAGGTTGTTAGATCCTTATTATCTCATTCAAAGTTATTTTGAGCCTACCCCTACCCCTTGTAATGTCACTAACTGTAACTAGCTCACTCCTCGTTGTGCACAACATGGCCAACGTTGCTGGTGCCCAAACCATTTGAGCTGCCCTTTCCTTATCTTCAATGCATGCTATGTGTTACGACCCCACCTTAGATGCGTACTAGGGATATCTTGGGCTTATGAGGATGGTTTAGGCTCTAACTATGTGAGGTGCCTTTTATATGACAAATCTGTGAGGTCAGTGGGCTAAAGTGGGACAATATCTCATTGGAGTTGGGCCTAAGACCATTACATTTGGTTTCAGAACCACCTTGAGGGTGCTACCACGTGAATGGATCCTACATAGAGATGTAAACCACTCTAACAAGGGTGTTAGAGATCGAATGAGAGTGCACGTCATAGTTTCACATTTGATGTGTATTAGGGAGATCTTGGGCTATAAGCATGGTTTGGGCACCATGTGAGGTGCCTTTTATTGGACAAATTTGTGAAGCCAGTGGGTCAAAGCAGATAATACCTCACTGGAGTGAGTCCAAGACCATTATACTATGCCTAACTTACTGCAAATATTTTCATTCCTTGATTTATCTTTTAATGATATACAATTCATCCACCTTTGCATTCTCATTTCGGAAACTTTTTGTTTTTGGATAAGTTGTTTCTCAGTTGCGTAACATTTTGAAGCATATAGCATAGCTGATCTTATAGCCATTAAATAAAGATTATTTATTTATTTTATTTAGTTTTTGACTTTAAAGGTATTCTAGGACCACAGAACACCCCTGAAGCACTTTTCCATTTTTCCCGGCTTTAACTCTATGTAGTACATCTTCGGTTTCTCCTTGAGCTTGGATAATTGATTAAGGTATTGAAATCTACCAGTGCTATTAATTTCTTGACCATCAATTTAAATTTTTACTCCAATATTTTTTTGATAATGAAAGAATATATATTTGGAAAGAGAATGTACAATCATAGTGAGGATGCTAAATCCTAAAAAAGGAAAGGAAAAAACCAAAGAAAAAAAATAAAAAATAAAAAGAGTGTAGAATAAAATAAAATAAAATAAAAATAAAAAACAAAACAAAAATAGAAATTGCTACAATCAGCCAAGGAAACACTTCTTGAATCCTTTCCCATCGTAGTTCACCAAACATTTCAAATTAGCTAATTCTATCTGACACCTTAGATTTGCCAGTGTCAAGCCTAACATTTTCTACTTGATTAGACAACATAAGAACCATGTCATCCAACAAGCTTTGAGTTTCAATGCCCTTCCCATAAATTTCTTGAACGGGATAAGGCAGAATTCCATCCTTTACCTTATGTTCTTCTTTATGAACATCATCTTCAAATATATTAATTCCATCCAAGCCTTCTAAAGGCGGCGGTTAAAATAAATTCTTGAGGTGATCATAATGAAATGGAATAACAGCTGGACTTTTTTTTCCCTTGATAGTAAAAGAAGAATTCCATTTGTAGAATAAGAATATACAGCTAGGAGAATAAGACATCTCCTTAACGTGGTTTGTCTAGATTCAAAAGATGAAGAAACAACCTAAAAACTAAAAAACAAGAAGAAACAAGAGAGAGAAAAACCAACACGAACTAAAACTCCAACACATAACGCAAATCGAGTTGAATATCAGTGTCGCAACGTCCCGGAGAAAAGTCTAGAATGGCGAGGGGCAACAATAATAAATGTTCGATGGAGTCGTCACTAACTTATTGTTTTGTTAGGTGTGGTTAGTTCACCTAATTATTACTTGTTGATTGGTCTCTAGACTAATCCTAACCCAAGGAACCAGTAGTCTCGGTCTGCATTTACTAGAGTTGGGATCAGGATTTAAGTTATACGAGGGGAAAGTACTAGCACCCCCTATACACTTGTTCTACAAATGATACCTAATTAACCATGAATTATCTCTAAACTGAATTTATTGGTCTTTGATTAACTGCTTAAAAAGCAAATAAATATTACAACTTTAAAAGAAAATGTGAAATAAGGTGTGATTTAGAAATGTCCAATAAGACCTAAGGAGGAGATCTTATTAGATAAACTCCCTTCAAAACTAATATAGGTGAGGTCTGAAACACATCTTTACCCTTTATTTAATCATTGGGATGCACAAAAAAGAAGAAGAATATATACAGATAATAATCAAACAAATTTGTCAAATTTGAGCAAAAAAAGTCTTTAAAACTTTCCTAGGTTTTTCAAAAATTTTTAAAAAATTTTCTAACATTTTTCTAGAATTGTCTGGGATTTTTTAAAGACTTTTTCTCCATTTTATTTTTTTTGGTATTTTTAATTTTCCATTTTTTTTTTGTTATCTAACTGGTTCAATGGGTCAACTCAGGTTGACCTGGGTCAAACCGGATTGACTTAGTTGGGGAAAGAGCTGTCGCATGTTAGCCAACGGTGGTGACATGTGGCAATTATATATATATATATATATATATATATATTTGAATTTGCTTCATTAGGGTGATGTCATGCTGATGTCACTTGCCACTTGGCAAGCTATGATGAGCGTCGGGCATTTGATACGAATCGTTGACGTGATAGCGATCTGACCATCCAGAGAAAACATACATTGGACGGCTAGGTTTGCGTCAGATTGCTCTCCAAACTCGTTATCATGGTTATGCCATGTGTCACCATCTGTATGGTGAAACGTGTCCCACTAATTATTTCCTCGTTTTTTTTTTTTTTTATATTTTTATTATAAAAAATTCTTGAATCTCTCCTCTCTCCTTTGTCCATTCACTCTCTCTCTCTCTGTCTCTGTGTGTGTGTGTTCTCTCTCTTTCTTCCGAACAGTTCTCTCTCTCTTTCCAATGCCAACTCTCTCTCTCTCCTCTGTCCTCTTCTCTCTTCCTTTACGTTCTCTTTCTCTTTCTTTTTATCGCACAACCCTTTCTCTCCTCTCTCTCCACTGTTCATTCTCTCTTTCTTTCTTTCGCACATCCATCTCTCTATTTTTCTCTTCTCTCTCCACTGCTCTCTCTCTCTTAGAGCCGGCTCTCTTTCTTTCTCTAAAATAGACCTCTCTCTTTCTTTTAGTTTGTTCTCTGCTACTCACCCTCTCTCTCTCTCTCTCCTCTCTCTGCTGCTGCTGCTGCTCTCTCTCTCTCTCTCTCTCTCTCTCGCTCTCTCTTTCTTCTTTCTTTTTTGTTTTCTTTTTCTCTTTTTCTCATTCTCACTTTTTCCCTCCTTGCTGGTCTTTGATCATAAGAAGGCAAAGGAGTTGTAGATACGAATTCAGATCGTCAAGAGGTAGCAACCGAACTCTATTTTTTTAGTTTCTCTTTTCCTTTCACGTTTTATTTTAATTTTCTTCCATTTTCTAGGGAAACAAACAAGGGGAAACCAAAGTTAGTCTAAACTAGGGTCAAGTTAACCAAAGTTGGGTTTGGTTAGGCTCTTGTTTAAGTTAGGGTATCAAACTCAATAAGCCGAAAGGGTTCAATTGGGTTAGGCCCAATTGGGTCTTAGGGTGTTGGGCTCAATCTGGTTTTTGGGGTTTAACTGGATTAGGCCCAATTGGGCTTTGGGATGTTTAATTGGGCTATGGACTTGGGGTTTGCATGGGCTTAAGCTAGTTGGGTTTAGGTTCAAAACTGTGTTGGTTTGGTTAGGCTATGCGAGGCCCATTTGAGCTATGGGCTTCGGGTTTGATCAAACTGAGACTTTGGGCTTTGCTGATTTGGGGCCTTGGGTCTTAGGTTCAGATGAACTTGGGTTAAGGTTTAGAATCTAATAGAGTTTGGTGGTCAATCGACCCAGGTCAAAGTTGACCTAGGTCATGGCTTCAATTTGGATCCAACCTAGGAATTTGGGTCATTGTCTTTGACCTGGGTCCCCGAGTCGGATCTGGGGTAATCAGATATGGGTATTTGGATCTGGGGTAATTGGATATGGGTGTTTGGGTCTAGGTATTCCAAATTCGGGTCAAATACCCAAATCTTGTTTGATATATTCCGGGAAAATTATTGATTTTTGTTCTGTTTGAATTTAAACTCTAATTATAAAATCAAAATTCAGCGTCGCCAAAAAATGAAATAAAATTAAACACAAAATTAACGAGTACCTACGTTTGTTTATGAAATCTCCAATTCGCAATTTCCTCTTTCTTTTGCCCGAGCCTCTTGAATTCCTTTATGGTAATCTTCTATGGCTTTTGCAACTCAAACCTTTTGTTCTTCTCCTATTCTTCACTTCATCAATTTCTGTCACTCCTTAAGATTCTCTCTCAAAAGTTTTCAGTGAGGGATACCTCTCTTCTGTCTCTGTCTGTCCCTTACCCTTTTGAAGCTCACTATTTATAGGCTTGGGGGATCAATTCAATCGATTTTGATTTGATTAATCAAAATTTAATTGAATGATCAAATTTTAGTTGAATTGCTTAGTTTACTCACATTAAACCTTGATTTCACTCGCATGCTAATTGCAAGTTCCCACAAGTCTAATTACCTTTCTTCCTTTTGTGCTTGTAGGTTTAAAAATGAAGATGCTGGCCCACCGAATTTTGCTTCATTCAATTTTTTTTCTATTTTTTTTATTTTTTATTTTTAATATATTCAAAATTTTCCTTTTTTTTTTCCCTATATTTTTTCATTTTATTGTATTAATGGATATTTACACAATTATATTATATAAGTCCTAGGCAAAACGGGGTGTCTAGAACTGCCCCTCTTTATAGATTTGCTACTTGACAAGAAGACCTGTCTTTTGGCCTCCTATAGTAACAAATCTATAAAGTTTTTTTGGACTGGACGTTTTATAGCGAAATCTTGACAAAAGATAATATGTGGATTTACAAAGGTGCATGGAATCTAGGTAAATTCAACAAGCTCACAGAGTAAGGTGTAAAATGTCATAGTTTATGACGTGATCACTACCCTGGGTTTAGGAACTATGCCACATACCCCAATAAGGTAGATAAAGCATCACAATTTGAAAATGATTGCTTAGATTTGGGAACTGATGCCACATGCCTCTGAGATAGCCAAAATAACTTGGAAGTGATTACTCGGATTCGGGAACTAGTGCCACGTGCCTCCGAGATAGCCAAAACAACTTGTAAGCGACTACTCAGATTTGGGAACTAATGCCACATGCCTTTGAGATAGCCAAAACAATTTGGACGTGACTACTCGGATTTGGAAACTAATGCTACAAGCTTCCGAGATAGCAAAAACAACTGGGAAGTGACAACTCATATTTGGGAACTAATGCCGCATGCCTTTGAGATAGTCAAAATAACTTGGAAGTGACTACTCAGATTTGGGAATTAATGCCACATGCCCTCAAGATAGACAAAACAACTTGGAAGTGACTATTCGGATTTGGGAATTAATGCCACATGCCTCCAAGATAGCCAAAATATCTCAAATTTGAAATTTACTACTTGGATTTGGAAACTAAGCCATGTGCTTCCGAAGTGGACAACACAACGTGGAAGTGATTACTCAAATTTGGGAACTACTGTCCCAAGCATCCGAAGTAGACAAAATAACTTGGAAGGAACTACTTAGATTTGGGAACTAATGCCCCTATACCCTAAGTAGAATACAAACCATTCCAATTTATGGAAGGCAATGAATTAATATAAACTATAAAACAAACTAAATTTAAAATTGAAATTTACAATTTATATACTAATTAAATGAACTGAAATTTACAATTTATATACTAATTATATAAACTGAAATTTAAAACAAACTGAAATTTACAATTTATATAAAGTAATAAAGCATAAATTGAAATAATAAAATAGAATAAATTATTAAGCAATAAAGCATAAATTGAAATAATAAAACAACATACATATTACATACCCACTGGTCACCACCCACTACCTAGTTACCACTTACCCAATACGCACTCCCGACTCCCACTCCCACGGAAGCTGCGAGCCTGCGTTTGCGAGAGAGCTGCTGGCCTGCTGCAGCTGCAACCTGCAAGCCTCCAAATTTTGGAGGAATCGAAGGCTTCGAATGGAGGAATCGAAGGCTTGCTGATTTTTGGGTTCTTGGAGGATGGAGACGAATGACGGACTGAGGGAGACGAAGCTATGCGAAGCAGATTTTGGGGGTTTTAGGGATTTCGAAGCTTCAGATCAGTAGATCGAAGCTGTACGTATGAAGGAGACTAAGAATCGAAAGTGATTCAGGTGAAAAGGGAACTGAACTCAGCTTGCGGACGACAGATGTAAGGGTTCGAAGGCTCGAAGCTGCGTAACGGACGTTATGTTTCCGTAACGGCCGTTACCCATGTGAATTTTTTGCTCGCCGCTAATACGGCCTGAAACGGTATCGGAGACCTGTTTTTCCGTTACGTAACGGCCGTTATTTAATACCATGGTTGTAAGCATCTCCATCAACTTATTCATTTGATCCTTAATCTCATGAACATCCTGATTGACCTCCTTATGGCTTTGCTTAAGTCCTAACATGCAGTTTTCCAAATGCTCTCCCATGATTTTGACCTTTCGTTTGGTGTTATAAGGATGTATGGATATTGACCTGTTTTACTCAATGTTGAATCCCAAAACATCCAAGCTACCTCAATGATTTTCCTGTCATTGTGACTTTCACTCTTTGCAAGCAATTGTATATTGTGAGCAAACTCCTACTGACAGTACTTATGCATGAATGCTTATGCAATGCAACCTATATAACCACTTTGCCAAAATTTTTAGAAAATGCCCCTAGCACTCCAGTTTTTAAAATCAGGTCTAAAGATTATACAAAGACAATTTCAAAAAGAAAGTTTATTCTTTCTATTTATTCCTTTTTTTTTTTCCTTTTTGTTTTTCATTTAAAAAAAAAAAATTTTTTTTCAACCAATTTTACAACGAACACATATCCCTAATGAAAATGTCCAAACCAACGTAGCTCTTGATGTGCATTATGTATTAGAATCGAACTATTTAGGATGCACCCCATGCTCAACTTGCTTCATTTTTTCGGGCATAACTTGTGCCCTATTTGCTGCTCCCTGTACTAGATGAGTCATCTCAAATTCCGGATGATCCAGTGATCGAAATTCAGCCTCTCGATATCGTGCCTTATGTACATAAGGCACGACCTCCTGATATTTGGCCTTTAACTGTTTATATTCACTGTCCCATCTTTGCAACTAGACTTCAATTTCTTGCATTATCTAGGGCTTTCCTTTGCTCACGGATTTAGCGGTTTTTAATAATTCTTTGTTCAACTCAGCTTTTGCTTGGAGGCCTTTTCCCTTTTTTCTTAAGACCATCATTTACTCTTCGACTTTTAGGCACGTCCTTTTTTTGTTTAACGTCCCGCTAGCACCTAAGAATTATCCCATGTTCCTTTTGCTTCATCTTCCGAGCATTTAGTTCAACTCCCATAGTTCTTTCCTTGACTAAATGAAGTTTCTCCTGGAGTACTGTCTTTTCCTATAACAAATTTGTTTCTTGAGCTTCTCCTTTCATTCGGGATTGAGCAACAATTAAAGATCCTATATGAAAGTAGGGATCACCTGAGTCCATGGTATTTGGAAACTTACTACCTGAGGATTAACCCGGTTAGTACACCAACTATTATAATTTCCCTAGACCTTGGTGATATAACTGCCTAAATCTATCAAATAAATGACTCTTTAGGCTGCCACAAATTTCCGAATATGCTTCTGAGCCCCTTCCTGATCATAAGCAAATTTTGAATCTGCTAAACCATGCACCATTGGTATGAACTGAATGGACCCTACTTGTCTTCTGAACATATGGGGAGCATAGGCTATTCCTCCCCATGAACCTAGTAATGGGACCCATGGAAATTCTCCACACCTGTATAGCATATTAGCGTATCCCATCCATGGTGTTTACCACATGAATCCCTTCGTTATCCGGTTCCTCATCCTTTCAAACTTGTTTGGTTGCTCCTACCATTTAGCCCCCTCAAAATCAGTTAAAGGAATTCGGAGCCCAGAGAACATGGGATAGAAGTAACCTTCTCTGCACGATAAGTGGAACCAGACATATAGCAGCGGAACACAACATCTCAATCTACCTTTCCATTTTATTCTACAATAATTAAGAGATCGGAATGCTTCTGGTAGAATACCCGGTATTGGGTTAGTCCCATCCTGAGCTTGGGTCACAAAAGAAATCACTTTCGGGTCAATATACCTCAATTCCTTAGGAAAAACAACCAGTCTATAGATAGCAAGTGCCATAATACCCATGTGGACTTCTTCTTTATCCTCTCCTTCTATTAGGGTCTTCAGACATTCCCAACTGATCCTTTTGTCACATTTTTTAATATTCCAATCCACTTTTTGAGTTTTAATCCCTACCACCTTACATATCTCTTTTCTAAATGATACTTTAGGATTGTGCTTGTACATCCTATAAGGTGTATGAAGCTTCATCAAATGCAGCGTGTATTCTTCAACAGTTGGAGCTATATCTATCCTCTAAAAAGTGAAGCAACTATAAGAAAGATTCCAAAAATTCATTAGAACACTCATCACTTCTTGGTTAACTGTTATATGCAATAACAATGTGGCCATAGAACTAAGAGAATTTCAATTGTCTTTCAGCTGTCCAGCCTGCCTAGATTGTCTTTAACTAATTTAGATAGTTTGAACAAGTGTCAACCCTGACCCGAGCTGGCTGCATCACATTAGTTCCTTCGATCAAGCTATCACCGTGATATCGTCTTCTAAATACAACTGTACTTTTGTTTCTTGCTCCTTGTACACCACTACTGAGCTGTCCTTGAAGTGATTTGGGGCTAATTTGAAATTTTGGCTAGTGCGCATGCCTAAAATGATGCAGAATGTGGGAAACAACACAAAAGAGCTCAAACAAATACAACAAAAGAATGGATTAAGTCATGTGAAGAACGATGAAACTCCTGTCCTAACCCCAGGTGGATTTATTGCTTATAGGTTTTGTCTGAGGCTCCATCCTAAGGGTGGAAACTAGATTCAGATATATGTGGTTTAAACTCTATTCCCTATCAACATTAGGCTCTCAGAATGCCCCCCACCCCTACCCAGTGGGCTTGGACAAAATACAAACTGAGCGGAGTGATTCGTGCACCCCCGAAGACTCGAAGACCTTGTCTCATAGAAGCTAACGGTACTACACCCCTATCTATTCCTAAAAAGGGTAAAGTTTGGGTATAAGGCTCGTTAAAGTATGTGTGCTCACATAAATTTAAAAGCATATCCCTTCATTCCAGCACATCATCACACCCTGTACATACTTATCCATTCATCCACAAAATATATATAAGAGCTATATACACAGGTAAAATATTCTCAAGTATAGAAAAATTATTCATATTTACAGGTAAAATATCATGGAGCAATCAAAAGGACCATTAAATTCATATTTGGGATTATTCATAATTAATTAATGTCTCAGCTCTCTAAGTCCTCAGCGGAGTTGTCAAGCTATTGCAATGCCGCGGAGAAATGTCCGGAATGGCAAGGGGTAATAGTAATAAAGGTTCGATGGAGTCGTCACTAACTTGTTATTTTCCTAGGTGCGGTTACTTCACCTTATTACTACTTGTTGATTGGTTTCTAGACTAATCTTAGGCCAAGGAACCAGTGGTCTCGGTCTGCATTTACCAGAATTGGGAACGGGGGATTAGTTATGCAAGGGCAAGGTATTGGCACCCTTTACACACCTATTCTACAAATGGTACCTAATTAACCATGAATTATCCCTAAACTGAATTTAGTGGTCTTGAATTAACTCCTTAGAGAACAAATAAATATTACAACTTCAAAAGAAAATGTGAAATAAGGTACGATTTAGGAATGTCTAATAAAACTTGCAAAGGTGAAGATCTTATTAGATAGACTCCCTTCCAAACTAATATAAAGTGAGGCGTAAGCATTTTGGGACTGTATTTTTTAAAATAATTAATAAATAAAAAAATTTATATATATTATGAAAATGAGGAAAAAATTAGAATAATGGAGAAAAAAATAAAAACACAATTCTTCAGTATCATATAGGCGAATTTTAGCTAACAAACTCAAACAATGAATGTTAAAAATAAGCCATAACTTTACAAAAAGAAGAGAAAAAACCAAATTAAGGCATCACAATGTCTCATCATCCAAGATTCTAATTTTTGAGAATCTAAATCTAAATCAACAAAGTTCAGAGGGAACTATCAAGATCTTCATCAAAGTCGTCATCTTCATCAAAATCATCTATAGTAGGAGTTCTTCCGCTTATAAATTCCTCATCTACCACTTCAATATCATTGTCTTCCTCAATTGTGACCAATGTTGGCCTCTTGGCTTTGTCTTGAGTGCCTAGATATTCAATAAAGCTATAGGTTAGGAGTTAGGAGAAAGGGAGAATTATAAATTAGTAGATTCAAAAATGAATTTTGATATGTATGTACTCAAGTTCTCACGATAATCACTAATCTTCCTTTGCTAGGAAGATTAGAATTCGAGCTACCAGAAGCTTGTGTTGCTTGAACATCATCTCCTTCAAAAGCTACCACGGGCCAAGCTCTAATAGCATTAACATCTAGGAAATTTTCATCATCAAACCAAGAAGTATCTTTTGGGAGGATGGGTTCTTCCTTCTCTGTGATCCATTCATCATTTGAAGCTACTTCCGACACCAAATTGGATAATAGTTTTGTCTTCTTTTTAGAGCTCTCTCCCTCAGTTTGGTGTCGTACTTCACGTCAACTAGAGCATTCAATCTCTTGTGCTCTAATCTATTCCTCTTTTTCATATGAATCTACAATTGAGTTTAAGCCATGAAACTTTTTAGATATTAGAAGATATTTTCATATTTGAGTGAAACGATAATAACATGGTATTTGTAAGAACTAAGAACCTGCTCAATGTGCTCCAATTCCTCACACATCCACTTGCACTACATGTCAGGATAAGAGCACGAATAGCAAACTTCGTCAATTCTAGGGGTTTTGTCCCAAAACGCTTCCACCAATCAGCTACAAAAGAAAACAACATGTTTAAGTTCCAGGTTGTAAGAAAAGCAAAGATAGAGTGCTACTAATTAACTAATTTTTACTGAAATATTATTTTTGCCTGGGCTTCTCAACATTCTGGAATTAATAGCCACTCGAGTCCCAAAGTCCCCTCGTGTATTTTCAAACAAATCCAATTGGATGTCTACAGCTAGCCTCTCCTTATATCTCAACATTCTATCCATGTATTCAAATAGTCCTTTCTTCACTTCCTCATAATCAGAGAAGTTCTCCTTACAATGCAATTGGGGATTTAAATAATATCCTGCAGCATGTAAAGAGTGATGAAGTTGTGGAGTCCATCTATCATCTATTTTTTTCTCCAAATGGGTACATACTTCTTGGCATTTCTAGAACAAATTGCAGCATTTTTTTCCTTCGCTGAATCCATCATCCCATAGGGAAACCCCATGCCTGGTCTTTCCTTAGAATCAATTTCTGTTAGAACACACACAAGAGGTACAACACTCTTGATAACATAAGCCATGTGAGGCCCAAAATGTTGGTCAAATAAAACTATTGAGCGAGTCCTTATACCTTCATGCATTTTTGCATATGTAGAAGTGAACATCTCCGAAGAGAACATAGATTGAAGGCCTTGCTTTTGTTTGTAAATGTTCTGAAGTGTCAAAAATGCAGTAGCAAAGCGCGTCACTGCAAGGCGGATGAGTTCTTTGTTGTTGGTGAAATGCTTCCTCATCATTGCAAGTACGTAGGAATGATTATAAATAAATTTCACAACTTGCTTAGCCGTTAGGATTGTGCTTGCATGGATCTTCAATTTGGCAATATCTTTCAACATGAGATCCAAACAATGTGCAGCACATGGAGTCCAATAGAGCTTCTCCCTCTTTTCCATAAGCTTTTTTCCACCATTTATCATGTTCTTCGCATTATCAGTTATCACCTGCACAACATTCTCCTCACCAACTTCCTCAACCACCTCATCCATATACTTAAATATCAAATCACCATTTTTAATAGAATTAGAAGCATCAATGGATTTTAAAAACCATGCACTAGCATGACTATTCAGAAGGAAATTAATCAAGACCCTTGAACACCATCAATCCATCCATCAACCATGATAGAACATCCATATTCCTTACAAGCTTTTTTGTGGTCTTTCAACATGCCATTGATGTCTTTCACTTCATCTTTAAGGATCCATGTCCTCATCTCTTGCATAGATGGAGGCTTGAAACCTAGCCCATAATTTGCAATAACTTCCACCATAACACGCCAATATACGCCATCCATCAAATTAAATGGTAGAGCATTTATGAACACACAACGGCCAACTTTTCTACACACTTTGTTTCTTTCTTCCTTCTTCCATTTTGAGTTTAGAGTGGATTGTGTGGTTTGTGAGAATGAAAACTTATCCATTGGACGTCTAGCCCTAGGATTAAGGCTAGTCCCACTATTCTGTTACTTAATATCTCGAACTAATGGAGACATAGCACTCGGAGTGCCTCCTCCTGGACCCATCCCAATCTCTTCAAGACGTTCATTTCTTTCACCCTTCTCTTGTTGGAAATTTTCAAGAGCAATATGGCACTCATCTCTCACGTTTTGAGGAGCTTTTGGGCAAGATTTCATTCCCTTCCTTGTACCTACTAAATGATGTTTAAATCTTGTAACAGTCCCGCTGTAAGTTTGATCACAAAATTTGCATCTAAAATATTTATCTCCATCAACTTCTTTTATGTATTTCCAAACAAAATCTTTTTTTGCCTCTTTGAATCACCTTTAGACTTGTTATCTTTATTGAACAGGAACAATCAGCAGCTGCAGCAAGAACTTAAAACTGAAAATTGAAATCTGAAAGAAATACCTCATATTAAGATGAAATCTTGAAGCAGAGAGGTTGTAGGGGTTGTTGTAGAGTGACTAGAGGCTCGAAGGAGTCGTTGGAGGCAGATCAAAGCTTGGAAGGGACCCTTGACTTGTCAAACAGAGACGAGAAGCTTGGAGAGGCTCGAAGGAGTCGTTGGAGGCAGATCAAAGCTTGGAAGGGACCCTCAACTCGTTAGACACAGATGAGAAGCTTGGAGGAATCGTCAGAAGCAATTGTGGAGTCGTCGAAGATGGACGAGAAGCTTGGACGAATCGTTGGAGGCAGTCGTCGAGTTGTTGGAGAGGGAGAAGTAGCTTTGTCGGGAGAGGAATTGTCTCTGGAGGAATCGTCGTGAGAGGAGAAGAAGCTTCGTCGAGAGAGGAATTGTCACTGGAGGAATTGTCGAGAGAGAAGAATCTTTGTTGAGAGAGGGAGGAAAGAGGTTTTAGGCTTCAGATTTAGAGTTTTGGGTACTTTTTTTTTTATGTATGTTTTAAATTAGGCAGCCCGAAATGCTTACGCCTTCTAATTTCAGGCGTAAAAGGCGAGTGTTCCCCTTTGTGGCGTACGCCTTTCAGGCTTTTCGCCATTCCACTTGCACCTTAGGGTGTTTTTAGCCCAAAAGCCGCGCCTTAAGAATGCATTTTAAAACATTGATATATACAAATAATAATCAAACAAATTCTTCAAATTTGAGCAAAAAGAGTTTTAAAACATTCCAGGTTTTTCAAAATTTTTCAACATTTTTCTGTAATTCTTTGGATTTTTAATGACTTTTTCTCTATTTTATTTATTTTTGGTATATTTAATTTTCCTTTTTTTTTGTTATCCGAGTCAAATGACTCATATTTTTTATTGATTTTTTATTTATTTTCAATATTTTTTTTTATTTTTTTTGATTTTTTAAAACCATTTCCCCCAATTTTTAAAATTTTAAAATCAATTTAAAATTAAATTTAAAATTAAAGAAATGAACTGGGCGGTTTGGGATGGGTCAGACCAATTCAATCGGTTTGAACCCGATGAAAGGGTCAACTCAGGTTGACCTTGTTGGGGAAAGACCTGCCGCATGTTAGCCAACAGTGGCGACATGTGGCGTTGATGTTTTATATCTTTTTTTTTTTGAAATTTACCGCAGTAGGGTGATGTCGGTATACACTCACATCTTCATTTGGAAAGTTCTCCTTAGCTATCAAAATCGCACAGGAGCAATAACTCGTAGGCCTTGCTTTTGGCAATTTTCGTATCCTTCTTGCCTCACTTTATAACCCTTTTTCTTCTTTCTTTCGTATTTTTCATTCAAGCTCAAGGATTGTGGTTTAGAGATGGTAGAGTTTTCCTTTGTAAAAATTGAAAGAAGATTTTCAACATGATTGAGATAAACTCTTCGACATTTCGTATTGTTGTATATGTTGGGTGGCATACTTTCTTTATTGTTATGAAGAAAGAAGGCTTTATATGGGTGACAAAGTTGGGGATGCTATGCAAAGGGTTGGGAGGAGTAGAGGTGGGTAGAGGAGTTCACTCCATCTTAGAGAAAGGAAGGGAAATCGACTTTAGGCCTATTTCAAATAAGAGGGGTAATTTTATCCTGTTAAAGAAGGATATTAGTGGAGGTAGGGGGTTGGACGTCAAAACTCCACAAAGGGAAAAGAGTATGGGTGGGAAATCCCGTTTTGCACCTTTGATTTAAATGTTGAAGAGGAGCAAGGCTGAAGCAAATAGCTTCTCGGGGAGACTAAGATGTCTAGATTGTTGGTTGCGGAACATGCGAATGGAAGGGGACATAGACAAAAAGCTAGGTAGACCTTTGACAATTCCCTCTTTCTTCAACAATTAAATCAAAAGCCCTGACTATGTTGAATAAAGAGGGAATTGTCGAAGGTCCACCTAGCTTTTTGTCCATTTCCCCTTCCATTCGCATGTTCTGCGACCAACAATCTAGACATCTCAGTCTCCCCTAGAAGCTATTTGCTTCGGCCTTGCTCCTCTTCAACAATTAAATCATAGAAGACTAAGATGTCTAGATTGTTGGTTGCGGAACATGCGAATGGAAGGGGACATAGACAAAAAGCTAGGTGGACCTTTTACAATTCCCTCTTTCTTCAACATAGTCAGGGTTGCTTCAGAGAAGGAGACCAAGGAAAGGAATGCTGAAGGCCGGAACAACAGGGATTCATACTTTAGTCCCTTTAATTAAGAGCATTATAGTTATGAGTTATTTTTCAAAATCTATAAATCAAAATATGTTTAAAAGGATGGAAATGAGTGGGCCTAATGTTCAGAGGCCTAAATCAGATGGACCTAATAAGTCAAAATTAAAGTGGGTCAAGAACATGAAGGCCTCTCCCCATAATGCTGTTGGCAGGTGTGATTCAATTAATGACATGAAGTTTATCGGACCTAAGGATGGAGAGAAAGGCAATCACAGTCTCGATGGTATGCTAAGCAAAAGGATGTAGCAAACAAAAAGGAAGACGGGTTAAATGGTAATTGTTTAGAGACTATTGGTAGCTCTCATTGTAGGGAGGAAGACCCACACTCTTTTAGGAACTCTCAAATTGAATTGCAGGAACCCAATCATAATTTGAACTTTCAAATTTCTCCTAGAAAATTAGTTTCAAAGGAGAATAAGAAGACTAATTTTGACGAGGAAACAAAATTTGATTAGAGCGACATTTAGTTGATTAGCTAGGAGATGAGTTCAATCTTGTAGAGCTACTTGAATGGATTGGGACAAAATGAACTTAGAGGTAATGCCTCACATCAAATGGAGCTAAAATGTCAACATCAGGATCCTGAGTGTACACATACGGTAAAGATTTTGTTAATCACTTTTCAGACCATTTGATTGCATTGAATGAAAGGGGTTCTTTTTCATCCAACCCTGAGCTTGATTTCCTCTTGTTGATAATTTGAATGCTCTTTCTTTGGGCTTGGGTGGGATTGAAAAGATAGATGCTTATTTGGGGATCTTTGTTCCTTTAAAACGAGTAATTGTAGTCTCTCCCTTCCCACTCAGTTGTTTATGTTTCTAGTACTTCAAGCCAAAGGGAGGTTCCTTGGAGGAGAAGGAAGAAAAAAGAGGGGGGGGGGGGGGAGGAGTTACTACTAGTTTGCCGCATTTTGACTTATTGATTAAGGAGTGTGGCCTTAGAAATTTTCCTTCGAGCAATGCTACCTACACTTGGTCTAATTTTTGTGTTTTTTTTTTTTAAATTTTGGGTGGGTGGGGGGCTGGGGCAGTAGCTAGTAGATTGGGTCGGTTCTTCTTTTGTAGTGATTGGGAGGACAGATTCTCTAATATATCTGAAACCATTGTTTTGAGACCTACTTCTAATCATTTTCCCATTCTGATAGAATCAAATAGTATCTTTGAGTCCCACTCCTTTATGGTTTGAGAATGTGTGGTTGGTTCATACTTCTTTTAAGCCATTAGTGAGAAGCTCTTGTGGAGAGGAAGTAGGGAGGGGATGGGATAATTTTAGTTTTATGAGGAATTTGAAACATCTTAAGGAGAAGCTGAAATCTTGGAATGAGGAGGTGTTTGGCGATGTTAGAATTAGAAAATCTAGAATGCTAGGTGAGTTCGAATATTTTGGATAAAAAGAAAGAGGAGAGAAATCTCTTTGAGAGTGTGGAGGCTAGAAGGATATCTCTAAAGAATGTGTTAAGAGGCAAAAAAACTAAATTCGAATGGGTTAGAGAAGGGATTGTAATAATGGTTTTGTGCATAGGCTCGCTGGAGGAAAAATGAGATAATTTGATTAGGAGAAGTTGGGAGAAGGACAATAATTAAATATCCCGATAGCATTGTTTTCGAGATCTCTAATTTCTTTGAAAATCTCTATTTTGAAGAAGTGACTTGGAGAATGATGGTTGCAGGCTTATAGTGGAATCCTATTTCTAGAGATTTAATGCTTTATTTATATAGACTTTTTGAATAATTCCTATTGGGGTGGGGCTTAGTTTTCGGGATTGACAGGGATAAGGTTTTGGGCCCGGGTGGTTTAATTTGGCTTTCTCTCAAGATTGTTGGGATATTATTGAAGATGACTTGCTTAACATTTTTGCATATTGTTGTGGGGACGGGAGGCTGAGCAAGAGCATTAATTCCACTTTTATTATCCTTGTGCCTAAAAAATCTAGGTCCATTAAGGTAGAGACTTCAAACATATAGTCTAGTCTTTGGTGTATGGTTTAGACATGGGGCTTTTAGAGATCATTTAGTAAGGTGGGATTAGGTTTGTAGGGCTAAATTGGAGGGAGGGTTGGGTCTTGGAAATTTGGTGTCTAAAAACATTGCCCTTTTAGCTAAGTGATTTTGGTAAATTCACCTAGAAGATCATGCTCTTTCGAATAATGTGATTTGAGGCAGGTCGGGTGTGGGTGAGAATGGGTGGGGTGCTAATGTTTGTTTGCGATGTTCATCAGAGAGCTGATGAAGTTCTATTTCTCAAATTTATCCCTTATTTTCTCCTCACATTAAATTTGTGATGGGGTTGGGTTCTTGAATTTGATTTTGGAAAGACCCGTGGTTAGGGAATCATGTTTTAGCCACATCTTTTCCCCATCTCTTTCTTTTGAGCTCAAGGCAAGATAGTATGATTTTTTCCTTTGTGGTTGACTTGGGTAGCCCTCTGGTTTCCTGGAACTTTCATTTCAGAAGATCTTTTAATGATAGAGAATTGTTGGAACTTTCACCCTTCTTGTCGTTATCAAACAACTTTCACCTTTCTTCAGCTAGGGATACATGGTCTTGGGTTTTGGATAATTCAAGGGTGTATTCTTGTAAACGTTTTATTGAGTTTTTGACTTGTTCCTATTCTTTTTTTTTGCCCCTATATTCATTTATTTGGAAGGAAAACTCCCTCTAAAATTTTGGCTTTCATATGGCTGATTGTGTTTAATAAAATCAATACTAATAACTTGTTGCACATTAGGAGACCTTTTTAGGCCTTTTTCTCCAGATGTTTGCATTACATGCTGTTTGAATTCTTAAACGGCACCTCATCTATATTTACACTGTGACCATGGTCTTATATTTCCACAAAATTGTCGAAATTTCCATCGAAATTTCCGATTTCCGTCCCCCTCGAAATCAAAATGGCAGTCGATTTCCGTCTTACATAATTTCTGTCGAAATCCCAACGAATCATCCGAAATTTATTGAAACCTGGAAATTATAGCGAAATTTTTGGAAATTTTAACTACACAATGAAATTTCGTCGAAATTCAAACGAGAGATTTAGGAGTGAAGTGAGATTTCTCTTTTAATTTATTTTATTGAAACAAAAGGTTACCACAAGTGCTTTTGAAATTATATGAAAAAATAAACTTATAGTAATCTTTTATTTAACCATTCATGTCTAAATTATCAATATTTGTATAATAAATAATATTTAAATGAATTATGAATTTCATTTGCATTAACCGAATCTGTTTAATGTACATTATCTTACAAACATGTTTGATACAAATACTATTTTAAAACTTTTCCACCCTATACAAAATATAGATGTATTTAATTTGTAATATATTAGTTTTAAAACTTATATTATTATATTTGTTACCCATTTCTAAAGTTTCACAAAGAATTCCATGTTTTACTACTAGTTTCCGTTATTTTTTCAAATCGAAATCGAAATTGACATCAAAATCGAAATTTCCGTCGAAATTTCCGTACTTTTGGAGCTTCGAAATTTGAGTCGAAATCGAAATTTAAGACCTTGACTGTGACTATGGTTGGAGAATATGGAATAATTTATTTGGTGTTATGGTAGAATCTTGGGTATGTTTGGCACTGGTGGAGTAATTGTTATCTATTTATTTTGAGGGGTTTGGCCGAAGGAAGGTGAGGATTGCAGATTGGAAATGTGGTATTTTTGCAGTGTTGTGGTGTTTATGATTGGAGCTTAATGCATGAATTTTCTCTCAAGAGAAAATTGATGACCAGTGAAATTCTTGACTGTACTTGCACCTTTAATATTTGAAGTAATAAGAGAGAGCGATGATTTACTATGAGACTCAACTGTAGACAGAAAAGACTTGATGGCAGACACCGCTTCCACACTGTCATTTTGTTTTTAGAACAAGGAGAATTGTCTTTTTCTTTTTTTTTTGAAATCGAAATGTGTGGCCAACATGTTTTCTGTCACAATTTCAAAATTTTGAATATGAAGATAAAACAGGAAATGACATTGACACAAGGCAAGCCCTTAGCTGTTACTTAGGGTACGAGAATCCCCAAATCACGGATATGTGGCTATACATTTTTTTCACTAGGCAATCTGTATCTATTCATGATATATGCATTTCATTTGTACTTTTTTTTTTTTTTTTCCGTGCATGTATATGTCTCTGTGGTTTGAGTGAGTTTAGAAAAAATATTATCATTGTACAGGTATTCAAGAATGCCTGTTGAGCTGTTGCCAACTGTTATTACATTTCTCTGTGGGAGGATTGAAGAAGGGTTCACATTTAAAAGTGATCAGAATGGTCTGATGGTTAGTTTTGTTTGAATATGATATTTGGAGATATTTATGATGTTTGTGTCATAATATTTTGTCTTTTGACAGGTTCTTGCTATTAGTTGCTTGGCAGCAGCTTTTTCTACATCACCTTCTTCATTGCATGTTAAAGCAATGCTTTTAAAAGAAATATCAACAGGTTAGCTGTATTTTATTATATGACTAATCATAGCTTTTGATTTGTTTAGTTAGTGGAGCTTTAGATTTACTTTTATTTTCTTACATTCTTTATTTATATTTGTTTATTCTAGTGAGGGTGAATGGTGAAGGGAGTGGAGAGTTTTTGTTTGAATCATGTGTCAGTATGGTTGTTAGTGTTCTTTTTGCATATGCGAGATTAGTGTAATAGTATATGGATATTTTTTTTTGGTCTCTATATGTTATATTAAAAGCAAGGCTAATAAGCTTGAAGTTCTTCGGAGGACTGGCAGTGTCTCCCCCAGAAAGGCTGTGTGGAGGTTTAAACTCTAAAGCCACTAAAATGTTGCACATTTTTCCTTACGAAGCTAGAGAGGCCATCTGCAATGGGGATGATGAGGGATGGATTGGGATGATAGCCGTTATCTGTGCAAGGAGGCAGGGGAGAGTACTAACCACCTGCTGCTACATTGCTGTAGAGGTTAGGATATTTGGACATCACTTTGGTAGTTGTTCAAGGTTGCTTGGGTGACCCAAAAGCATTTCCTCCTTTCCACTCTTGTAGAGGATTAGGAGTCCCAACTAGTAATCTAGGAGAGTGGGAGTTATGTGACATACATCACCCATCTGCATTTTCTTATATTTGGGTTGGCAGTTGGCACCCCCTTGGTATCCTTTACTTGAAAGTACAGTCTTTACTTATAAAATTGGAGTTGTTAGATGATGAAATTATTTATCTTGGTTTTATGTCAGTTAATGGTGACTGTGTAATGGAGCTCTTTGAGACTTCCATCTTACTATGTGATTCAATTGAGCCTTTTCCCCCATCCTATGAATTGTTTATTGACTTCATACAAATGGGATCAGTGATAATTCCTGAACTTAGAGGCATTTTTGGTAAGTATAAAATTTGACTTGCAGGCTGCTGTTGATGTAATTAAAAAAAAATTCTTAATCAATAAGAGCAGTGAACTTGGGGAGGAATGCAGAAGCCTCATCCAACAGAAATGGGAGTGCCAAAGCCAACATGCCCAGATATAAGGGAATACCACTGCAGACTAGCTTGCCAACCATAGACATGATTTCCTGCTTAGTGTTCAATTTTTAGTAATCCCTCAAAAGAAATGTTTCCCGGACCCTGCATACACAGGAGCTTTGTACACTGGGTTGCTCCCTTGCCTCCTCTTAAGAAATGTATTTTTCCCTCCCCTCTTATTAGGATAGGCTTTCCTTGTCGCCATATAAAATGTATAGTGTTCATTGCCACCATTGCTAATTGAAAAAATGAGTATTCTTCTTTGCCTTCCACCTGCCTCACGTCTCAGCAGTATGCTTTCTGGTTTACTCTATTTGCTTCTCATTCTTATCGAAGACAGAAAAGCCTGAAGTCCCAGTTGGTTTTTTTTGGCTGTACGCATTTTTTTTTTCTTGCAGTTTTGGATGATCTTGTGCAACATCCTTTAAAATATTTGAGAGATTTAATTATACTCCAGTTTTTGGTTGTGGTTTAAGTTTGTTCTTGTGGTTCAATTCTTCTGTTTTGACTTGAGCAGGTTTCTTTAATTGCAAGAGCTGATTCTTCTTCTATTTTACTTTTAAGAGGATGCCCATCCCTTTTTAACCCTCGTTTAATATCCCTTTAATTCTCATTTAATGAAGTTCAAATTCCAAACTCAAATGAAGGCAATTGTAACCAACCACTTCCTAATGGCTACCACTCTCCTTAAGTTTTGTGTTGCAAGGTTTCATCTGAATTGGTTAAATGCTAGAGCTGGAGTTAGTTTGACAGTGTCTGTTAGACTCAGGGTGCTTTTGTGTAGGATCTGAGGTAGACCAATTTTGGATGCTATTTTAGTAACTAATTAGGTGGTGGAGGGTGATTGTCAGAGGGAAGTGAAGGGGATTGTTTTTTAGTGGATTTTGAAGAGGCAAATGTTTTGTTTGTTTGTTTGTTTTATTTTTTTTTTGAGAAACAAAGAATTTATTAGAAGAGAGAAGAATGTACATCAGAAAAAGGAAAGAGAGAAGGAAAAAAAATTAAAATTAGATTAGGGAGAACAAAAATCATCCCTTTGCATCAATGGCAGTAAATTACAACAAAAAATCATCATAAATTGAAAACCCATTAATGAAGCAGAGCCAACCAGTCTGGCTGCAGGTCTTCCAAAGAAACATGATGAAAAAATCTGTTAGCCGACACCCACAGCAATGCATGATATGCCACTCTACTCCAAAGCAAATTATTTGCAGTAGCCGCTAGCTACCCCTTTGAAAAATCTAGCGTTCCTCTCCAATCAGATACACCAAAATAATAGCCATAATAGTTCATCGTGACACGGCTGTCCTATCATTCCCTTTACAAAAACCCCAAAATGTGATTGTAAAAAGCCTTCAAGGTGGAGGGACAAACCCAATCTTCACCAAAAATACCAAAAAGTTTTTTCTAGGCAGCCCAAGAAAAAAGGCAATGAAGAAACAGATATGAACAAGTCTCATCACTCCTCAAACAAAGGACAAAAATATTAGAAGACAGGGATTTATTAGGCCTTCTCTCCTGAAGCAAATCATTGGTATTAATTCTTTCGAGAACCACAGTTTCAAATAAAAGATTTTATTTTGAGGAACCTTTAGCTCAAGATCAAAGAATAAAAAACCAAAAGGATCCACATTAGGGTCACTTGTCAAGTAAGAGAAAAAAGATTTACTAGAGAATTTCCTAGAAGGATCTAAACTCCAATCCTGTTTATCACTTCCCAAATAAGCATGAAAAGAATCAAGAAAATTGGTTAAAAGAGCCAACTCATTGATCTCTCTGTCATTTAGATTTCTTCTAAAATGGAAATTCCAAGAGAGAATATCTGCTTTTAAAATAAAAAAAATCAGAAATAGGGGCATCATGAAGAATAGAGATTCGATAAAGATAAGGGAAAGCAATAGCCAAAGGCATCTCTGCAACCCAAAGATCTATTGAAAAACAAATTTGCTCCCTATTACCCTCCATATGCTGGACTTTTGGAATGAAATAATCTTAACTCTAAGACATGAACTTCCAAGGACTCACATGAGTAATATTTAAAAGAGAATTAGTCTCTAAAGGAAAGTCCCATGCCTGCCAAATAAATGTTCGTGGACACCATATTACCCAGACCCAAACCTCCCTCCGTGTTAGACCTGCACACGATCTCCCAATCTACAAGGTGATCTCTATTATTCTCTCCCTCACTCGACCACAAGAAGTTCCTCATTAATTTTTCAAGCCTCTGCTCCACTCTCATAGGAATTCTAAAAGGGGAAAGATAATACAAAGGAATGGAGGATAGACATGCATGGACAAGAGTAATATGATCCCCTAAGGTGAAGAAAGATCCTTTCCACCCATCTAGTCTCTTAGCCACTCTCTCAAAAATAGGATCTAGAAAAGAGTCAGCATTAGGGTTGCCTCCTAAAGGAACGTCTAAATAAGTAATCGACCAAGTCAAAACAGCACAACTCGCAAGCCTAACAAAAGGGTCCACATCCATGCCAGGACCCACTAGTTAATCTTCAACCCATAAGCTTTCTCAATCACCTGTAAGACAATCCATTTGATGTGTGAGAAAGAGAATATTATCATTTGTGAACTGGAGATGTACAATCCTCATACCCCGATCTGATCTCCGCCACTAACCCTCTATCAATTCCTCTCCCAGTCATCCTATTTAATGCATCAACCACAATTGTAAAGAGAAAAGGTGAGAAAGGATCCCCTTGTCTTAGACTCTCGGATGCATGAAACCAAGACCTAACCTTGCCATTTACTATGATAGAGAAGACATTGAAGATAAACACCCGTTATCCATTTCCTCTGCCTTTGACTGAAACCTTTTCTGGCTATAACCTTATCCAAGGAACTCTTGTTCACCCTATCATAATCTTTCTCAAAATCTAATTTCAACACTATAACTCTCCTATTCCTTCGAACATCATCTTCTTCCACCACATTTGCTATCTAGGAAGCATCTAGGATTTGTCTATCACTCATATGATAACTTTGGCTAAAAGATACAATATCCTCTAGACTTGTAGCCAATCTTTTAGAGAACACCTTAGTTAAAATCTTGTAAATACTTGTGACTAAGCTAATTGGTCTAAAATCCTTGACTTTAACTGCACAATCTTTTTTGGGCACCAAAAAGTAGAATTCATACTCCTTCCTACCTCTCCATTATTAACGAATTCAAGAAACAGTTTGAGAAAGTCTCCCTTCAAAATATCCCAACCATCCTGAAAGAAAGCCATAGTAATGCTATTCAGTCCACGGGCCTTTTCTTTATCCATCTCAAAAATCGAGCACTTTATCTCCTCTTCCTCAAAGGGTCTCTTTAGCCATGTTGCTTTATCAGCTGATATAGGATACCAATCTAGTCCCTCTACCAAAACTCGCCCCTTATCCTCCTTTGAAAAAAGATTCCTATAAAAATCAGTAATCAAACCCACTATATGGTCTAGATCTCTAATAACCACTTCACTATTGCCCCCAAGCTCTTTAATAAAATTCTTTTTTCTCTTACCATTTGCCATCTTATGGGAGAGAGTAGAATTAAAATCCTCGCTCTTGACCCAATTCATCCTTGATTTCTGCCTCCAACGCATCTCTTCCCTTGCTCAAATTCATTTGAAAACTGGATATGTCTTCTAGAAATATTCTCAAAAATGGTCCCTCCTCAGTTAGTATATCAATCGCCCCCCAATTCCTCAAGAATAACATTTTTTTTTCTTCTGATTTTACTTCACCGAAAGTCTCCTATTCTATGTTTTCAATTTTTTTCTCATAAAGCATAAACCTACCCACCCATCAGCAGTGTAGTCCCCCTCCCCCACCAACTCCTAATCAAACTCTGAAAATCCAGATGAGAAAGCCACATTTTTCAAATCTAAACGGAGTAGGGCCCCATTAAATAGGATTAGGCTCAAAATCAAGGACAGTGGTCAGAAGCAACTCTAGGAAGTTCTTTTTGTATAAGGGTAGGAAAGCATCTTCCCATTCAGTGTAAACATGAACTTATCAATCCTAGTAGCTGCAGATCTAATGCCATCAGTGAACCAAGTAAAATGAGCATTCACAAGAGAAATACTCCTCAAATCACAATCCCTAATAAACAAACCAAAGCTCCTCATTCTTGTGGTAGTTTTGGGACCTCCCAATTTTAACTACTCACATTAAATCGCTCCCCAAACACCAACGAGGTGAACATAAACCATGAACCGCAGCTTGTTGATCGCCCAAAGTAATTGAGAATCATTAGGACCATAAATTGAGGTAAACCACCATTGGCTCTTACATAAGACATCTTAGTGAATGGAAGCAAAAAAAAATGCCAATGAGAACTATTAGACAACCACCTTACCTTAAAGCTTAAGCTGTTAGGTTTGGGCTAACAATGTATATGAAGTTTTAGCACTTCCCCGCATATGCAGCCCGATAGCGCGTAGAGAGATTTAAGTACAATAAATAACCCTCATTACAGGGAATACAATAATTTTTTAAACACGACACATAAACGTGGGCAACAAGACTAGAACCTAGGACCTTTTGGTAACCAACTCTGATACCATGTTAGACAATCGCTTTACCTAAAACCTTGAGTTGTTAGGTTGTGGGCCAACAATGTATATCAAGCTTTAACAAGAACATCCAATTTACTAGAAATTATGGCCTCCCAAACACTCACAATACCATAGAGGAACTAGTAGAAGCTAACCACACACAATCTCTGAATTTAAGATTCTAGATGCTCTTATAAAGAAAACCATCCACCATCTGCAATTTCTATTCTTGGATCATAACAATGTCTGGGACAAGCTTCACTATAATATCCTTAATCTAACAATGCTTACCAATGTTTTGTTGAACACCTAACGTTCCAGCTCAAAATCCTTATTCTACCACCTTATTGTCCTAATCTTCCTACCCTTCCCCCTTCTATAGTTTACATTAGAGGCCAATTTTTGCAACTATTTTTCCACTCTTTCTCCTCCATCCTTTTTCATAGGTTCTACGGAAGCAACCACCTTGACAGCTTGGCCTAAACGTTCAACTATGAAGCACCCTAGTTATCCAAATGGTCTTGTGGGTCCCAACTATCCCTCTCACTTTCCAATAAGTCTAGGGTTAAAGTCCCTTTACAAAGTCTAGATCTTTATGGCAAGAAAGGTAATTTGTTTTAATCAGATCAGTCATTGGTGTTGGTGGGATACCTTTGCCAGAATCAGTTAACTCACTATGAACATAAAAATTAACAGACGCTGAGTTAAGAAGATTAAAAGGGTTAAAAGAAGAAAGTCAACATGAAGGGTTCCCAAAGAGGTCATCAATAACCAAAGCTTGCTCATCAAGAAGGTATTTTGAACCTATAAAAAAACGTGAAAGAAACTTTACCATATTTATCAGAAGAAGACAACCTGACAAAAATCCCTTCCTCCTTTGAAAGTGCCTTTTGTGTTAAGAAACCAGCTTGACACTTGCCCAGAAAATTCTCAGGTTATTTAATGTCCTCTTTATTTCATTTTATTTTAAATTAGCAAAATAAATGCATTAGATAAAGTAAGAATGTACAATGAGGAGAAGAGACTTCTCCTTAACATAGTTTGGGAAACCTTACATAAAACAAAACAAGAAAACCCAAAGGTGTAAATAACAACTCAAGGAAATCAACACAGCCTAAGAAGTCAATAGAGAATGCTAATCCCGCTGAATATCTAAAAAGCATATTCCCTTGAAATTACCATTACCCACACATCAAAGAGAAGCCAAAAAATGATTCTTCTCCCACACCTACAAAAATGCTAATTTCTTTCCAAAAAATATACGCGAGTTCCGTTCCTTCCACGAACCCCAAAATACTGCAAATGAAGCACTAATCTATAATGCTTTTCCTTCTTCCTACCAAACCGAACAAAAGATATTGCCAAAAACTCCTCCATTGTCCTTGGACAAACCCAACTTTCTCCAAAATAATTGAATAACTTGTCCAAAACCTTCCATGCAAAATTACAATGCAAGAAAAGATGTGGAGCAGATTCTGAGCAGTTGAAAATAAAGCACGCATATATCTTGAGAGAGAGCCTTGAAAGGCCTCCTATTTTGCAGCAAGTTATTAGTATTTGTTCTATTAAGCACATCAACCAAATAGAAGCTTTGATTTTAGGGCAGTCTTTGGCCTTCCAAATAGTTCTGTGGAGTGGAGAGAAAAAGTCGGTGCTAACCAAGAATTCACAAAAAAATTGCAAGAATAGACCCCCTAGGGATCCAACAACCAAGATTGACTATTAGACTCCGTGGATACTCAACAATAAAGATAACTTGTTTGTTTCCCCATCATTCAAGGATCTCCTAAAATGAAAATTCCAAGAAGGTAAGAAATCATCCAGATCAATAAGGAAAGAGGCAAAGAGGTGGACAAGACAATATTACCCAACCAAAAGTCTTTCCAAAAACAAATATTAGACCCCATACCCAGGTATTTTAAGTGGGATAGTTGGAGGGATCTGCAGGATAGAATCGCAGAATCGGATCGAGAATAGTAAAATTGTAGTTTCAATGTTAAATAAATATTAAAAAATTATATATGTGGAACTTTATGACAAGTATTTAGACTAAAAACTTGGTTGGTAGCTCAGTAAGTATAAGAAGTTAAAAATAAAATAGAAAGTTCAAACTATAAAAGAAGAAAAAGAAGAAGAGCAAGAAAAAAAGGAGAAGAAGGAGAAGAACAATGTTTACTGTTGAGTATTTTCAAGAAGCTGATATGTTTTGAAGCATATTTCTGCAGCTCTGCTGGGCCTGTTGGTTTGGATCTTCTCATGGCTGCTGCTGGTCAAACAAGAACTGCGTTGAAGAGGATGAAGGTGTTCCTATTAAACACTGAAGAAGGAAGGGGACTGAGGACTGTGTTCTTGTCGAACCCCAAGAACTCTGGTTGTTGAACACCAAAGAGCTGCTGATCAAACAGCTAGACAACTGGCTGCTGCTGATCGATCACCAGTCACCAGATTGAGGGCTCTCTAGCTGTCGAACTGGAGACAAATTTTGGTGCTGGGTTGCTGAACTTCAATGAGGAGTAGAGGACTGAGGTGTTGAACTGCAGGGAAGTCAGTTGCAGATTCTGCTGAATCTGTTCATCGATGGGAGGCTGGTAGCTATTTTGCTCCAGTTTTTGAAGACTTTAGACCAAACATAAACCTTTTGGGGCCCTTGGGCCAATTATAACATGTATTGAGCCATATTATTGAAGCCCAAAAAAAAAAGAAGAAAAAATCCCAGTCCAGGTAACAAAGTAGGGCCTGTACAATTCTACGATTCTACTGATTCTCTTATGATTCTATCACAATTCTACTTGATTCTGATTTTTGTAGCGATTTGGATTATTTTGGTGAATCTGGGTCGTAGAATCGTATGATGTGATTCTACAATATGTTTCGTGATTTTAATAACCATGCCCTTACCCAATGTAAATCTTAGAAATAGTTTTCCATGGACTTCCCAAAGAACATCTAGAACCCAAATTGGTATCCTATCTACTCCTGTCAAGTCCAAACTTGCTTTTAGTAACTTTATGCTATGAAGAAGAATCCTCCTGAGGGAACCGCCAAAGCCATTTGGTCAAGAGAGCCGTGTGTTTAGACACCAAATTTCGAAGATACCCGAACCATCTTCCTGTTTAGACTTACATGAACTAACAATCCAACATATAACGCCAATGGTGCTGGATATTAGAAAAGCTCATTGCCTTGAAATTCCCCTACCCTAGATACCAAAGAGAAGCCAAATAATGTGTCTTCTTCCACACTCCTTCGACGACCACCAAAAAAATACCAAGAAAGCACATTTCCAGAGCACCGCCTCTTCCTTTTTCCTGCCAAAGACAACAAAAGAAACTTTCAAAAAGTCCTCCACTGCCTCTGAACTCGCCCAACATTCTCCTAAAATACCAAATTGCTTATTCAACACGCTCCAATGATAATCATAATGTATAAACAAATGCATGCAGGTTCTGAACAGTTAAAACAAAGAACACAGACATCTAGAGGTAGAGCCTTCAAAGTTCTCTTGACTCGCAGCAGATTATTGGTATTAATTCTATCAAGTGCAGCCAACCAGATAAAAACCTTAATTTTAATTGGGACTTTGGCCCTACAAATGGATGTTCAAAGAGAAAAAGATGAATTTGACCTAGTCAGAAAATGACAAAAAGATTTGCAAGAATAAACCCCCAAAAGACTTGAAGACCAAGACCGACTATCCTCCTCTAAAGAAAAATCACAGTTATTCAACAGGACTAGCAACTAAAGTAGCTCTACCCTCTCCCTATCGTCGAACAACCTACGAAATTGGAAATCCCAAGAAGGCGAAGGACCACTTGGACCAACAAGAAAAGAAGAAATTGAACCATCTTGCCCTCATTTCTAGCGAAAGAGGCGTGGAAATGAGGTGGATAAATCTACATTCCCTAACCAAGGATCTTTCCAAAAACGGATATTACTACCTCTTCCCACTAGGAGTTTGATATATGGAATAAAGGGGTGATAACTCTGAGAGATAACTTTCCACGGGCTTTTTGAAGAACATCTAAATTTTAAATTAGTATCCCACCCATTCTTGTCTAATCCATACTTACATTTAACAACTAAATGCCACATGGAAGAAATCTCTAGTGGAAATTGGCAATGCCATTTAGTCAGAAGAGCTGTGTTTTCAGGCACCAAGTTCCAATACCCAACCAACCCTCTTGTTTATACCTACCACCACTTCCCAACTTACCAAGTGATCCCTATGACCCCTATCCTAACCACTAGAAGTCCCTTATTATCTTCTCTACCTTACTAGCAACCTGTCGGAGTCTTAAAAATTGAGATAAATTATGGAGGGATACAGAAAGACGAGCTTGGATGAGCGTAATTCTACTTCTGAAAAAAAAGAGTACATTTCCACCCATCCAGTCTCTTAGAAACCCTCTTCACACAACATCTTGAAAGCTGATAGATCTAGGGTTACTTCCTTAAAGGAACCCCTAGATAGGATAGTAGCGAATTCAAAACTCCACAACCCACATCCGCAGACAATTCCCTAACACTCTCGACAAACTATTGATAGCTGCAATACTACTCTTCCTCGTATTAATCTTAAGACTTAAGCTGATGAACCTTCTTGAAAACATGAAGGAGACCCAAATTATTGAAAAAGGAGGGTCTATGATCCTTTAAAGTGAAGATAGTATCATTAGCAAACTAAAGTGTGAGACCTTGTGCCCCTCTCCCCATCTCTGAACCTTTAGCGAAAACTCTATCCAGAACAATATCCACCATCCTACTCAAAATATCAGCCACTAAAACACCAAAAGTGGGGAAAGAGGGTCACCATCCCTTATCCCTCTTGTAGCCTTAGACCATTCACTAAAGTTAAGTAGCTCATATTATGCAAACAACCTCTAATCCAATGTTGCCATCTCTTACCAAACCCTCTTATCAAGCACCTCACTTAACCTATTAGCTAAAACTTTAGTGATGATTTCATGAACTCTAGATGCTAAGGTAATAGGTCTAGAGACTGACATCTTGATGGATTTATTCTTCTTTGGCACTACTATAATGAAAGGGGAATAGATACTCTTGCTTAAAATTCCAATAAAATTCATTAACCTTAAGCAGGTTGGCCTTAACCAACTACCAATAATTTTGGAAGAAAGCCACACTAAATTCATCAGGCTTCTAAGATTTATCCCTCTCCATCCCAAAAACTGTGATCCTCACTTCCTCATCCTCAAAAGGTCTTTCCTACCAAGCTACCTCATATCACCAGAAAAAGGGTCCCAATCTAAAGCTTCAACCATTGCTATTTTGTCATCCTCCTCAGTATACAAATTAGAATAAAACCCAATGATTTTAGGAGCAATTTGATTCTAATTGGAGATAATTTACCTTCTATCCTCTTCCAACTCCCGAATCAAAATTTTCCTCAATTCTCATAATCTCTCCTATAAAAATAATCTAGTATTACAATCACCATTTTGATCCATTTAAACTTTATCTTTTGCCTCCAACTTCTCATTTCTTTGAGAATCACCTCCTATTCATTCTTCAAAGATACTCCTTTCATCCCTTTTCCCCCTTGATAGAATACTATCTTCTTCCTTGGCATCTACCTCTGGCAACTCACCAAAAATGCTAGGCTTTCTAAACCTTAAATCTCTGAACATCTCTCTATTCGATTCTTTATTCATGAATCTTAAACCTTTCCAACCCGTCTCCACATTTTCGTTCAAGGAATTCCTCATTAGGGGCTGGAAGGAATCATGATCCAACCACATTTTCAAACTTGAAAGGAGTATGACCCCAAGAAGCCTTCCTCGATTCCAACATGATTGGGAAGTAGTTTGAAGTGGGCCTAGGTAAAATAGATTGATAGAGATTAAGGAACTCATCCTCCCACTCCGTGCAAAATAGGAATCTGTAGAGCCTACTTGCCACCGCTTTAGCACCTTCAATTTACCACGTAAAGCTAGCATTATTAGGGGGGAGATCTCTCAAAACACGACCCATGAGCTGATTTAGATTTGTATACATAAATCATAATATCTAATCCCGAGAAATTAGACCAACGCTCGGTTGTCAAATATTTTAATCATAATGCTCTAGATAATCAAAAAGAACCTATTGTATATCTACTCCTATGTTGTACTTGAACTGACTCATAATTGTCGAATATTTGAACCATAAACAACAGGTAATCATAAAAATTCTAGATATTAAGAAAGAGCCTATATTATGTCTATGTGCGTCGTCCACACAAACCAACACATAATCATAAAATATTTAGATCATAGATATTATGTCTACATTTGTGGCAGAGATGAGGTTCTTGGTAACTGTTTTCCACACGAAGAAGTCTCTCCATTATTCAAACAAAGGACACAGATATCGTGCAATAATAGATAATTGTTAGGTCTCATTTTTTATGCAAATTATTTGCATTAACTTTTTCCAGTTGCTGTCCACGTAAATGATTGAATCTTATAAGGAAGATTTAGGAGCTATAGATTTCGAAATTTGAGAAAGTAGCAAAAGGTGTGGCATTAGGAGTGTAAATCAAATGAGAAAAAGAAAAAAATTACAAGAAAATTCTGCAAATAGTCTAAATCCCAAACTCTTTTGCAACTCACCAACTTGAACCAAAAGGAATAAAGCACATTAATCAAAGGAGCATGCTTTTGGTCTCTCTCTTATTAAGTTTCCTCAAAACATGAAAATTCCGAGAATATCCAATCTCTTGTGAGAGGAAGAACGCATAAATAATGGTATTATAAAGACAAGATGTGTGAAAGAGATGAGGATAAATGATGGCTAAAGGAGCCTCCCAAATTCTCTTCTCATTACCAACACTATATTGGACGCCAGGCATAAAAGGAGTGGTAAATCTTATACAAATTTCCAAGGAATTGAGTGGGTAATATTGAGCCCAAATTTAGTGGATTATCTTGTGCCATAGAGAGCTAGGTTCCAAGGGGAAGCTCTACTTTCCAATTGAGGAAGTATTTTTGGACACAAAATTACTAAAACAAAACCTCCTACAGTTTTGGACATATTTATAGTTGCTCAACATGCAGGATGATCTCTATCCCGCTCACCTCCTGCTGACCACAAGAAATTGCTAATCAATTTCTCTAATCATCGAGCCATTATCATTAGAATTTAGAAAAGGGTGAGTTAGTGTGTGGGGATAGAAGACTTGCAAGCATGAATAAGAGTAATGTCGTCCCCAAGAGCGAAATAAGCTCCTTTCCATTCATCCAACCTCCTAACCACTCTTTAAAAGACCATGTTTCTAAAAGAATTAGCACAAGGGTGTCCATCTAAAGGAATGACTAAATAAGTGATGGAACTAACTCATAACACCACAAGTAGCAAAGCTAGCGAAAGGACTCGAGTTAACCATAATAATGACAGTGCCATTCTTCAAGAAGGTCTAATTCACAAGTTTGTCTTTTTGTTATTACTTTCTCAAAGTTTCCAACTAGGAAGAGGTAATCATATTTTCTCTTGGAAGATGTTTTTGGGGGTGAGGGATTTTGCATTCTCTCGTTCCTTTGCTCTTTGTCTTTCTTCTTTTAATGATGATATGATTTCCTCCTCTAATTCCAAATGGCGACTTTCTTTCTTGGGATTTTCATTTTAGATGGGATTTGGATGATAAGGATTTGGAGGAGCTTTCTTATTTGTTTGTTGTGTAGTGTTGTCATATCTTTAGTAGGAGTGATGGTAGGAAGTGGGTTTTGATTTCTTAGGGGGATTCGCCTTGTAAATCTTTCTTTGCTCCCCTTGTTAAGTTTGATGTGTCTTCTCCTCTTCATCAGTGCATATGGGTGGCTACTATCCCTTTAAGATTTTTTTTTTTAGAAAATGAAATTTATTGAAGAGAGGAGAGAATTACAACCTAGAAGAGGACGAGATCCTTAAAGTGGGAAGAAGCAAAAGACTAAAACTAAGAAAATAAAAAAATTTAAAAAGAAATGAAAAAATGAATAAATTAAATAACTGCCACACCTTAATTTGAAACATCCCTCTTTTAGCCCTTTCCTTCATAATTGATGGAACTCTTTAATCTTGTTAGTTCTCGCTGCCTTCTAAACATTTTTCTATTAGAACCATCCAATTGAACTTCTTTTCCCCTGGGTCAGCCAGCTACAATCCTACATCATGTAGAGTTTTTTAAGCACCAACATCCATTCTAATTTGCTTCACTTCAGTAGGTAATAAACCATCCCAACAATGATTAGTCACAGCCAAGTCCACACCCAACTCCCCCTCCCCAAAAATAGAAACAACCTCTAAATCTTCGAGCGGAGAAGGGGGTATGTAAGAAATATTCCCTAGGGCATCAGAAGAATTGGAAATATAATCCATATTTTCAAGAATCTAATCCAACAAAAGACGACTATGACAAGCAAAGTCATTGTCATAGTCACAATCTTCCTTCGAGATATACCCCGCAAATTTTTTTTCCCCTTTTGAGAATATTACCTCCTTTGTCTAAGCCAGACTCATAAAAATTCCGAGATTATTGAACATAAAACTTTTTAGCATCATCAATTTTTAGTTTCCCTTCCTGCGAACATGATTTCTTACAACTATTATGGAATTTTTCATACCTTTCCATTCCTTTCACGCTGATCTGGCACTTACACACCTTTTTCCACTGTCTTTGTACATTATTTTTCATCCTTTCTATCCCACGAAATACCTCCACCTCTGGGCACGACCCATTGCTCAAGCTTTCCTCATTCTGTCATCCATCCGATTGCATCTCCGGCGCTCATGAGAATTATTGACAATTTGTTTATCCCTTGCTCCTGACAATTGAGCGTTCTGATTTTGCCAAGAAATTTCTGGAAAAAGGCTAGCTACAATTGAATAAGATGTGGCAAATTCATAATTTCTTTGCTTGTCCACTTGCATAGCATGCATATTATCATAGGGGAAAACCCCTTTATTTATACGACAGTCTCCTACAAGTTGTATCTGGGACTCTCTGCTTGTTTTGTTAAAAGAGAACACTACCTCTTTAATCCCCACAGTCTGATTTATTTGGGCCCCTTTTGTACAAAGAGGCCACAATAACTCACTAGATGGGCCAAGTCTATTCAGATCTTTAAAACATGTCCTGCCTTCTCCTAGTAGGCCTACGAAGCATTACCTATACTGAAAAAGCCACTACTCTGAAGGCCATCATTCTTGGGCCCAATAACTTAATGAGATCCTTTACCTAATAAATCTGCAGTACAAGGATTAGAAGGCCCACCTCTTTGGCGAAATTTTCACCTCCTTGGTTTATCATGCTTGTGGGAAACCCTTGTTCTTTATATCTCCAAACCACTGTCATCATCTTTTGTTGTCGATCATATTCTGCCACTGTTGGGCTACCTTCAGGATGGGTGCCTTCTTTGTTCCCGCAATTAGCGCACCTCCATCCATGCGTTGACAACTCCAAAGGAGATTTTCCCTTAACGATCTCGCTCCACAAAATCTTTTTCCTTTTTGCATCTTCTATATTAACTCTCTCATGTTTAGAACCAATCAACACAATTCTTGCTACCAAATCCTGTAGACTTTCCACAACGCTTCTCCAGTTACCTCCTTTCACCCTTTGGGAGCAAAAATCGAACATAACTGTACTCCTAACTCGAGAAATCTGTCAAGCTAGGTCAGCCTAATTGCCCCCACACGATTGAATTGTCGAAATCTCTTTCTTTCGACAAATATGCTGAACTGAGACCAAACCAAAGTCGCTGCAGAATCCATTGTATTGCTGACTTAGTAGCCCTCACCCATCGGTTTCTTTTCTTGTTCCTCTCAATCAAAATTCATAACCACAAAATCTCCTACCCTCGACTTCAATTTGTACTAATCCCTGGAGATTCGTCTGCATCATGGCTGTTGAACAATTTCATGGTCAATGAAGAAAAGGTTACCATGGTGAGAGAGATATCTGTGCCCCTTTAAGATCAAGACATTTGTTTGCTAGTGGCCCTAAATATAGTTATCACCAACAATTTTGCTGAGTAGGAGGTGTTCTAAGGCCTTTTTGTCCAGATGTGTGCTTTTTTTTGTGGGAGTTGTTTGGAGAACATTTTTCATTTTTTTCTGCACTGCTCATTTTCTTGTGTTCTGTGGAGAAGATTATTTTGAGTTCTTGGTGAAGTTTTGAGTGTGTTTGAGGTTGGTAAAGGAGCTTTTAGTTATTCTTTTGTTGGTTTTGGGAAGGGTAAGGATGTTGCAAGGTTGTGGAGGTGTGTTCTTTTTGTTGTTTTATGGAGACTTCAATTGGAACATATTGCTGAAATCTTTTCTTGTGAGCGATCATATCTAGATTTACTCTGGGAGAGGCTGGGTGTATGGCTTCCCTTTGGGGTTTTGGTGCAAGGTTTTTTAACAACTGTTTCTTATTGTGATTCTGTGGCATTATTGAGCTGATTGTTTTTTTTTTCTTTCAATTATTTTCTTCTTTCTGTCTAGTCCTCTCTGCAATTTCCCATCTTGCTGTTCTAATAAAGTTTCATTTTCTTTGAAAAAACACTACTAAAAAATAATTTTGTTAGACAAGCACTTTACCTAAAAGTTTAAGTTGTTAGGTTGTGGACCAATAATGTAAATCAAGCTTCAACACTCTCCCACATGTTCAGCCTGACAGCATGTGGAGATAGAAACGACCAATGAATAACACCCATTATGGGGAATACCAAATTTTTTTAAACACCACAAAATAAACGTGGACAACAAGACTAAAACCCAGCATCTCCTGATAGCCAGCTTTGATATCATGTTAGACAATCACTTTACCTGAAAGTTTAAGCTGTTAAGTTGTTGGCCAACAATGTAAATCGAGCTCCAACAAATTCATCTTAATATAAATATAAATATTTTAAAAAATTGACTGTTGACATACCTTTGCATATAATTTTTGCATGACCAAGGTGTATGGGTGTGCAATGTTGTGCCTAATCTATGAATGATACTGAAATTTTTATTTGGTTAAGGCAATAGTTCAGTTCTGTTTGCTCCTGTATTTTGACAAAACAAAAAAAGAAATGAATTTTTTTTATGTGAGTATTGTAATGAGCAAAATCAATACAAACAAAAAACAGATTAAGTGTGTGTGTAATATGCTTTATGTATCTTTCTAATGTCTATGTATGCACAAAATAAATTTTTTTGCCATGTGTCTATGTATAGAAATTGTTTTTTCAATTTATTATATTTTTTCTAAATTGAATATTGTTGTCAAAATAAGGCCTCTTCCAACAATGCACAACGGAATAAAAAAATTGTTGTAAAGAATCAAACAAGCACTTGCAACAATCTTAATGGTGATAAACAGAATATATCTACAACCACAACAGTATAAAGAAAGTAAAGATAAAAGCAACGACACCAGGGATTACGTGGTTTGGCAAAGCCTACATCCATGGGAGCAATTAGCAAGAAATTTCCTTATGAAAATCAAAGATACACACTCAATGATCTTCTCTCCTTCTCTCACCCTTCTCTTACTCTCATACATGTCAAAATATGGTCAAAAGAACATATAAAACAAGCCCTTGGAGGTTTCCCTCCGAATCCCCAACCGTCACAACGTTTACATTCAAAATTCAAATATTTTCTCGCAACCTAGAATCACTCGTCGACGAGAACTGGGCACTCGTCGATGAGACAGAGAAGACCACTCGTCGATGAGTCTTTAAACTCTCAGATTTTTTGGCTCTCGGTATCTCCTCGTCAATGAGTACAAAGTTCTCGTCGACAAGTCTTTGCTGCTACCCTGCATCGAGAACACATCCATATGTTTTTCTCCCTTTGTTTATAAACCCTTGAAGTATAAGAGCCACATCATAAACAACAATCTCCACCTTGGCGATTATACGCCCCTTAGGAGAACTCGAAAAACATATCTGACTGCTCCACCTTGAACTCGAAACGCTCGGTTGGGATCGTCTCCCTTCTAGCACGTGGAGACATACACCAAGTCCGAGCAACGCCGTTTGAACTTGCTGATGGCAGTTTCAGGTTTTACCATCAACCCCGATACAGTTGTAGATTCAATACCCGAAGACATCATCCTAGGCTTCCAACAAGACCTTTCCACAACAGAAAACACAAAAACTACTGCAAGCCTTGTATCACAAATGCCCCCTCTATAGTCTTCAACGAAACTAACAACTAACAGTTCACTTTGTTGCTTGCTGAAACACCCTATTGCACAATCATGAGTGACCTTTGACATATCCCAAAAATCACAACCCATCCTTGGGTACCGAGTGGTAGACGTTGCATATTGATTCTCCACAGAACCCCCTCTGAGACTTCAAACAAAGTCTCCCTGCGGTTCGATCCATAAAGCCACCGTGAGATAACACCAATCTCGTAGCCTTGCCCACAAAACCATCCTGAGATAACACTAATCTCCCTGCAGTTTTGTCCATGCAAATCAGCAAACCAAGACTCACCTTGGGCGTGCCCAACACATTCATGTCAAAACCTTTCAACAGAGTTTTCAACTGATTAGCCTCAGTCAAAGCCTTTCCAACCAATAATATGTTATTCACACACAACAGATACATTACTCCATGGCATCCTATCACCCTCTTCCAAATTGGAAGCCTCACCAACTGACACACTTGAGTAGTGGTTTGATATTACACATGAGCCCATCGTGATCCTGCTGGTCTCCCGAGTTGAAAACTCCCTACAATATGAACTATGTCTTCTCTACCCTGAGTCTGTTGCTCCACCTGCATCACATGCCTTTTCATACCGTGATACTGTTGACCAGAGATAGAACTCCCTGCATTTCTGCCTTGAGTCCCTAACTCCACCTGAATAACATAATTGCTGTTGCCGCAGTTTTCTGGCATTTGTTTCTCTTCCTTCACATGAGTACGCTCCCCCATGACTTTATCAACAAAAGTCATGTCCTCGATCACCCCTTTGTTGGCCATAGGATCACCCAGCTTGCACCCATCTTTCTTATACCCCAGAAAAGTGTATTGTGCGAACATCACACCAAGGATGGATCCTCCATCACTAGAATAGTGCACCAGTGGACATCCACTCACAACCGAGTAGTCTACCACAAATCCTGCCCACAATTCACCTGCAACTTTCCCATCCAGCGATACCTTTGATGATTGATCACATGAGAAACGCGCCATACTCACTGACTTCACGAAGAAGTACCCTGCAAGCCCTGCATATAAACTTCCCAGCTCACAAAACTTCTTGAACAAAACCAACATACTCAGCCCCAATGTTTGACTTGAGAACCTCTCTCCCTAGCTGGTTCTCCACCTTAGCCATTGCATGAAGTACATCAAGACCCTTCATGATAAACTCACGAAATACATATGTCTATCCCTTGATGCTATCATCATCGGTTCCTAAACATTTGAAAACATGTAGTCATCCATATGCTTTAACCGCATATGCCACAAGATATACGATTCAGATTCAACGGCTACAACTGCACCTACAACCTTAACATCCTGTACTGCATAGATATTTCCCGCTACTTTACCTCATTTCATCACTATCGAGTCATTTTCACACACTTTCATTTCTCCACTTTCATAATTGTAACAATATCCATTATAGTCTAAAATACCCAATGAAATAACATTCTTCCTTAGACCCGATTCATGCTTTACATCACATATAGCTTTTACAATACCATTATACATTTTGATTTTGACATTTCTAATAACAAACATTTTGCATGAAATATCATTTTTCATCAAAATTCAACCAGTATAAACTGACCTGTAAACGTGAAACCATTTTCTAGGATAAAAGTATCCGGTATCTAAGATCCAAGAATCACCCATGAGGCACTTTGAACCCGATGAAACACATAGCATATCTTTATCACTACATTCTGAATCTTCCTCCACTACACTTGCAAATTTTGACGAACCCTTAGACATATATCAGCATTCCCGTTTTCGTTAAACTAATGCCAGAGTATTCTCATCCATGACATGATACAACACGCCACAAGCCAAACAAAATAGAATGATTGCTCCCAGTTCATTCCAAGTCACTACATCCATGCTATCTGGTTGAATTTTGTATAAACCTTTCACCATACCTTGTTATACCAGAAGATCCTTCAATGCAAAGGCCATACAACACGCTCTGATACCAATTGTTGTCAAAATAAGGCCTCTTCCAACAATGCGTAGTGGAATAACAATAGTGTTGTAAAGAATCAAACAAACACTTGCAACAATTGAAATGGTGATAAACATAATATATCCACAACCACAATAGTATCAAGAAAGTAAAGATAAGAGAAACGGCACCAGAGATTACGTGGTTCGGCAAAGCTTACATCCACGGGATCGATCGCCAAGAGATTTCAATATGAAAATCAAAGATACACACTCAATGATCTTCTCTCCTTCTCTTATTCTTCTCTTACCCTTTTACATGTCAAAATATGCCCAGAAGAACATATATTATAAGCCCTTGGAGGTTTCCCTCTGAATCCCCAACCGTCACAGCATTTACATTCAAAATTCAAATATTTTCGCAACCCAGAAGCACTCGTCAACAAGAACTGGGCACTCATTGACGAGACAGAGAAGACCACTCGTCGATTAGTCTATCCACTCGTCGATGAGTCTTTAAACTCTGAGATTTTCTGGCTCTCGGTATCTCTTCGTCGAAGAGTACAAAGTTCTTGTCGACAAGTCTTTGCTGCTGCCCTGCACCAAGAACACATTCATATGTTTTTCTCCCTTTGTTTATAAACCCCCGAAGTATAAGAGCCACACCATAAGCAACAAATATCTTTTTTAGTTAGAGGGGCTCTATCGGCATTGGCCTTGTATTGCATGCCCTTGAAATTTGTGTCTCACGTTGCTGGTGTTTTCTTTCCGCTCACCTGTTTAAGTTTGGGCAATGGCAACAAGGTTTGGTTTTGGGTGGATCCTTGGGTGGGAGAGGTATTGTTGGAATCTGGTTTAAACTCTCTTCCCTACATAATGCACTCATTAACACCTTTCTTTTTTCCCCTTCTGATGGAGGCTTTCCTTGGGATTTCCACTTTTTTAGGAATCTCAACAAAGAAAGGTTGTTGAGTTGACCACTCTTTTTAGTGCCTTGCGTCATTTTGTTCTGTTTGGGGGCACATGAGAGAGAGTGGTTGGGCGATTTGCTATGTCTTTTTTCCCATCAAATCTTTTTTTGCTATTCTCAAATCTCCCACCTTTTTCGTTGGAGCCACATCACTTGGAAGGCTAGAGTTCCATTGAAGATTCAGGTCTTTTTCTGGACTGTGACTCTGAACAGGATTAATGCACATGATTTACTGCAAACCAGAAGGCCGTTCATGATTCTCAAGCTTGACATGTGTGTGATGCGCTGAGAGTCCAACTAAGTGACCGCCTCTTCCTAAATTGCAGTGTTGCTGACCACCTCAGGAGAGTTCTCATGAAGCGTGGATGCGACCTTGGACTGTGGATTACTTTTTGCTTGTGAGATATGGGGGTTTAGAAAGAGTAGGAAGGGAGAAGTGCCATGGCATAGTGTAGGCCTTTGCTATTTTTTGAATCTTATGACAAGTGGCATGGCATAGTGTAGGCTTTTGGTATTTTTTGATTATTTTGTGTCGAAAGAATGCGATAACCTTCAATGATTGCAACACCTCCTCGGGTTTGTTATGGGTTTGCCTCTCTTTGGTTCCATTCTTTTGGGTTCTTAACATTTTTGCTTCTATCCGATCTTTTTAGGAATTGGGAGGTGGTGCTTATGTAATTATTTTTGGCTGTATTTCACTTTCTTGTTGGGAGGACATCTTTTTCTCTCCTTATTGTACTTTCTGGGTTTGTTGTCAATATACCTCCTTTTTCTTATCAAAAGAGTATCTTTTTTATATAGACTTCCTGTAACAGGTGATAAAATGACACCCATTACAGGGAATGATACAATAATTTTTAAACACTGCACAATAAACGCAGGCAATGAGAGTAGAACCCAGGACTTCCTTGTAACCAGCTTTGATACCATGTTAGAATACCACTTTACGTAAAAGCTTAAGCTCTTACGTTGTGGGTCAACAATGTATATCGAGCTTTAACACTCTGCACGTGCAGGCTGGCAGCATGTGGAGAGATAAATGAACATGAAATAACACTCATTACAGGGAATAAAGTAACTTAAACACCAACAATAAACGTGAGTAGCAGGACTAGATCCTAGGATCTCCTAACCAGCTCTGATACAATGTTAGATCACTTGACCCAAAAGCTTTAACTATTAGGTTGTTGGCCAACAATGTATATCAAACTCTAACATACGCATAGATTTTCATGAGTCTTATTTGTTAGGGATGTGTAATTATGGATATTTTGAAGAAGTCAATAATATTTATGCAGAGCATAATATTTTATTCTCTTTAACATATTGCACTTTTATATATGGTGTATATTATTGTTTGTTAGTGAGACTTGGTGCTTTGCTGGATATTACATTGTGTGTTTCAGAATATTTTATAGAAATTATTTATGAATTGCAGTTTTTTAACTTTGCTTAGTTTAATACGTCATTCAAGTTTATTTGATGCATTTGTCCAGGTCATGGTGAGGCTCAAGGGAAGCCAGGTGTTCTTTTGACATTATTCCAATATTCTGGACGTGTTGCAAACCTGACAGTAAGCTTTGAGGCTCTCCAGGTAATGTTTTCTTCATGCTAGAAAGTAGAAATATTTGATGCACAAGGGTTTCATTTTTAGTAATCATGGTTGACAGTTTGGTTACTGATGCATGTGTAAGCAACGTATGCATTATAAATGAATTCTGTCTGATTAATGTAACTGAGTTTGTTTTGAGTTCCAATCCATTATTGAAAGCACAGACCCTAATGAAATCTCTCTGTCTGTCTGTCTTATCTCTCTGTCTCTTATGGATATCAATCTTGTGTATTTCTTTCTCAAATCTTTCAGTAATTGCTTAACAAATTGTTTTCGGAACATAGCGACAGAGGACATGCGTTGCAAAACAGTCGAGACCAGAGGCAAGTCCTGTATTTGAGAGTAAAAAAGGTTGGTTGTGGAAACTTTTATTTTCTTGTTGGAGTAAAATCCTCTTCCCAATTGATTTGGAAATTTCTGGTTTTGGGTGGTGCTTCCATCTACTACAAGCGGTAAGTTCTTGGACACTCTGGAGTTTTGGGGGGAAAGGATCATTCCATCTTCGCACCTGGGGGTTGGATGGTTTGCTATGGAGATTTTGTGATGGTATTGAAATCAACGAAAGGTGGGGTTTCAGGCACAGACGTTTGGTGTTTGTTCAGATGAGAAGAAGAGATCTTGCTGGAATGAGGTAGTAAAAGGTTCTGCTCAGCCACAGTTATGAAAAATGAGGATTTTTGTGTTTATTGTGCTTATAATATGCTGTTGGCACAGGGAAAGAATCAGGTGGTTGGAGTTGTTGAGGGGTGGCTAGGTTTCAAGAGCCGTATAATTGGGGGAGGATGGCTTGGCTGGTCCTCAGCTTGAAGCTGAGCTATTATGGAATGGACCAGGTATTTTTCCTTTTATCTTCAATTTGGGCCAACTATTAGAACCTCTTGGCAGTCTTTTTAAGGTCCAGACACAATGTTCACATTCTGGTACTTGGCAGTCTTTTTAAGGTCCAGCACACAATGTTTACACTCAGTTATATGGTGGGCTGAACCATTTAAAGGGGGAGTCATTAATGAGCATGCCCAAAAATTAGGTCTGGGAGCAGAGGGATAATCATGTCTTTCCAATAGGTTTGCTGCACAAAACATGATTACCCTCTTCTCCCATATCTAATTTTTGAGCATGCTCATTAATGACTGCCCCTTCTTTAAATAGTTCCGCGTTACGCCCACTGCTTGTACCAGAGAGTGAACATTGTGTGCTGGACATTAAAAAGACTGCAAAATGTTGTTGGCCCAAATTGAATATAAAAGAAAAAAATTACCTGGTCCACTCCAAAATACCTCAGCTTCAAGCTGAAGACCAGCAAAGCCATCTTCTCCCTCTGATACTTTTCCTGTAAACCCTAGCCACCCCTCAACAACTCCAACCATCTGATTCTTTCTCTGTGCCAGCAGGATATTAGCGCAATAATCACAAAAATACTCATTTTTCATAACTTTGGATGAGCAGAACATTTTCAGGCAGCTCTCTTCCAAAACAAATTCTACGAAATGATTTGGGGGTTCAAGTGGAGTCAGAGCCCTGCAATTTTTGGGGGTCAGCACCTTCCAAAACTTCCAGTTACAGTTAATTTTCTGCTGGGGCTAACAATTCTGAGCAACAGTTCGAACAGGGAGCGATCATGCTTTGGAGGGGCACAAAAATCATCTCGTGGTGGTGTGTGGATGTGGGACATTCAAGCGAGTACAAGGTCAGAATCTTAATGATGAGTTGTGCATGCGTGATGTTTAAGGAACAAAGCCACTAATGCAGGTGGATTGACAAGATCAATGACTGTCTACTGGTCTTGTTTGTTAAGTGAAGCTGCATGATGCGGAGCAGAGAACAGGGAGTTATATTGTGAAAAGTAATTAGGGGTGAGCATTCGGCCGGTTTGGGCAATTCAGTCAATTAACCGTATTAACCAAATATTTTTGGTTAACAATTTTCAATAACCGTACCGACCGAATTAATCTTACTAATCAACCATTACCTGACTGAACCGAAGTTTTGGTTAATTCTGTTAACCAAATTTAACTGAATCAGATTGGAATGGTTCGATGGGGAGGACGAGGCCACGGAGAGGGTGAGGCGATGCAGCGTGGGCGAGGTTTGACTGGTCCAGATCAGCAGATCAAAGTCCAGCGGCGCTCAAGGATGCTGGAGAGTGGAGGCAATGAGGAGGGCTAGGCGAGGCAACAATGAGGTGAGCTGCGTGTGAGCTGTGACTGGTCCGGATTGGCAGATCCAGGTCCAGCAGTGCTCGAGGAGGTTGGAGAGTGGAGGTGACGGGGACGGTGATGCCACGGCAAGGTGAGCTGCATGTGAGCTGCGACTGGTCCAGATCGGCAGATCCAGGTCCAGCGGTGCTCAAGGAGGTTGGAAACTGGAGTGGAGTTGGAACTTGGAAGACGGAACCCGGAAGGAACCTTAATGAAATCCCCTCCTTGTTAGAGTTGTATATATTAATTATTATTTAATTCGTTTAATTCAGTTAACTGAAATTAAAATTACCCCAAACCGAACCGAAAACCGAAAACTGAATTTTCCCTAAAATAAAAACCGAACTGAACCAACTGAATTGAATCGGTTAATTTGGGTAATTCGGTTTTCACCGAATTTTGCTCACCCCTAGAAGTAATGGTGGTGATAAGTCTTTGGATGCTAGAAAGAAGAGTCTTATAAAGTTTATACTTGTTGGGTGGCTCATTGCAGGTAGGTCTTGAAATGAGGAATTATCTTGATGATACATGAATTAAGTCTGATGTGTGGGTCAATAAAATTTTAGAAGGAAATATTACTGTTAGTTTTAGCATTAATGTTAAAATTTAATTTGTGATATTTCTCATGTGCCGACAGCTCTGCTTCAAGGTCTAGAGGGTGTCTTATTTTTGAGGATGATGGTTGCAAGTGAATGATCAAAGTAGGGATGGTATTTTACCCACCCATGTCTCTCCTTTGGTGCAGATAAATGAGAAGGATCTTCATGCTCAACTTGTTACGGACAAGATGGGCTTGTGGTTATCTAATCTTCAAGGACAAGAAGTATGATTGGATGGGGGTAAGAGTGAGGTGAAAAAGTGAGGGTGAAGATCTCTTCTTCTCTCATCTCGCTTTTTCTCGTTATCATGGTGCTGTTAGTTATTGCTGCTGGGGGTTTGTTCAGTCTAGATTGAAGGGAAATCCTTTGATCTGAGATTGGATAAAGTAAGGAAGTTTGGAGCTCCATTGGTTCTTGAGAAGAATCGGCTACACGATCAGTGGGTACAACTTTCTTCAGTTGCAGAAACATGGTTCTCACAGCTTGTATGGTAGCATTGTTTGCCTTGTTAATACGTGCAGTTAAGCTGTAATACCGCTAAAAAATAGGTTAATTTTCCTACTGATTTTTAATTCTGCAGAACCTAGTTCCTGTACCTCTATCGCAACCAATAGCAAGGATCTCCTGCTTATGCTTTCGTATCTGCTACCACGTCTTATATTTAATTGAGAAAACAAACACCAAGATAGGCACTCCAATTAGCATGATATGCAGTGAATTTCTTCTAAGATTTCAAGTACCACAATGCTTGGTGATCTAACTATACTGCGAACTTCCTGTATTACCATGGGATTCGCTCTTGGGCAGAACAGCTCCAATTCCCAAAGCAATGCACCACACTGTGGTGAAGGAATTGAGGTGAAGAACTTCTCAAAATCTTGTAAGTGTATGACACATACCCGTCATCAATTGTTTGATCTTCTCAAAGGCCTTGTGCCCTAGTTCGAACATTCACAAGTTTTTTTTTTTTTTTAAAATATTATTTTTTAAATTTTTTATTCAGGTAATCTGCGAGTGGAAATAGGGAGCTAAAATTCTGTATGAACCTTTTATAAAAAGTGGCCAATCCATGAAAACTGTGACATCCCCAGTGGACTGGTACTGGCAAGCCTTTGATTGCTCAAACTTTTTCAATGTCTACTTTTAATATATCTGCTAAAAAATAAATTTATATTCAAGGAACATAACCTCATTGCACAAGAATGAGCACTTATTCATATTCACATAAGAGTTCCTCTTAATGAAGAACATCCACGACTTGACAGAAATAAGCTAAATGCTCTTCTTTTGTCTGACTAAAAAAAATATCATCAAAATAAACCACAAGAAATGTTCCCTAGAAAGGTTTTAGTACCTTGGTCATTACCCTCATGAATGTGTTTGGTGCATTCGAATGGCATCACCAATCACTCAGTGTCCATCTGGTCTCTTGAATGCCATGTTCTGGTCACCATGACTGCCTAAGTTGATTGTAGTTGCTTCTCGAGTCCATCTTGGAGAATACTTTGGAAACCACCAGAATATGGAGCATGTCATGCAAACAAGGAATTGGGAAGCATTATTTACTGTAATTTTTTTTTTCCATACACATGCTCCATGCTCATCCACTTAGGCGTGAGCAAGGCAAGAACAGAACAAGGACTCTTACTTTAGTGCCCTAACCCTCTATTCAGCAAATGCTGTACCAGTTTCTCCATTTTAGGTCTATGTGATTGCGGCATTGGCAAGCAGATTTTTGGTATGGCTGCACCAGACTACGGATTTATAGCATGCTGAATGCTCTTTGTTGCTAGAAAACACCACAGTAATTCATCACTAAAGATTTATGTCGAAATTATCTTGTACATTACGTAATATTTAACTAATTTATGAATTTCATTTATGTTAGGCAACCAATTTACCTAAAGGCCTAAGAAGTTAGGTGGTGGATGAACAATGTATATCAAGCTTTAACAATTTATATTAGCTGTATAAGTTTTATAATGTTATTGCACCTTATACACTGTGTGCATATCATTGAAGCATTATTATGTTTATTAACAATTTATAAAATTTTATAAAATAATTCCATGCTTTACTACTAATATTCATCATTTTTTTCTAAAAAATCAAAATTGAATTTGATATTGACATCGAATTTCCATAGTTTTATAGACTTGAAATTTTAATTGAAATCAAAGTTTAAGACCTTGCTGTCACCCTCCTATATTAACTTATTCACCTAGTAAATGTAAGGGGAAAAGACACTAACCTTCCTTGAGGTTTAGCAAAAAGACCATAACCTTCTTTGAAGTTTCAAAAATTCCAGGGACCTCCCCTGAGGTTTGTCAAAAAGACACAAACTTCCCCCTATATTTTGCAGACAGACAAATTTTTTGAGGGGATGTAACTCCCCGACCCGCCATGTGGGCCTGGGGTGCTACTTTAGTGACGTTTGTGTACCTGATACCATAATCATTATTACATTGCAGCGGAAATAAATAAAATAATCTCCATAATCCATTACCAGAGTTTTATGATACTAACATACATCAGAGTCTCCCAATGCTCATAATACAAACCATAGGGCAATACTAAAACTAACTCAATCCATACACCCATATTACATACTCAGCGGCTTTAAACCCAACCTAAATATAGTAGAGTTCTTACTGACACTCACAAAAATCTAATTGGCTATCAACTCACCCTGGAGTTCGCTAACCTCGACCTCGAAATGGTCTTGAATAGATCATTTGTATATTGGGATAAGACACTTCTCAATAAGGCAGATTAAGTTAACATCAGTGTGTGGTCAACATGCATTAGGTGTTTACAAAAAACATCCATCCTTCATTTAACTGAAAATAACATTTATACTTTGTACTCACTTTCCACAGTTGAAAATATACATCTCATTTCCATGGTATAAACAATTCAGTAAATAAATGGTATCATTTACATAAATTTATAGATATGCATAAAAGACATTCCCTATGACTAACGCCATTTACTTCCCCCATGACATGGGTTGTGCGGCCCGAAGGCTGGACTAAGCCTGGGGTGATCAACTCAGACAAAGTCAAAACATACGTCTGCATCTAACTTCGACTACGTAGGCATTCGTAATTTGCTTGTGGGATTCCGATTGCCCTACCACATCCTGAAAGTCCGGGCTTCCAGGGAAGGTACGCCCTTTACTGAGGTTAATCGGTTGAGACCACCCTACACTTTCATCTAGAACAGTGTGGGTGCACATGGGCAAATACTGATTCTCTAGCAATGGTACCGTGCTCATAGCATAACTGGTCCTCAGGGTTCCTAAAGCATATCACGCAATTTAAGTAATAAAATAGTATTTCAAACTCATTCCATATAAAAATCGGTCATATTATAAAACGCGGCCCCTGACCATCATATACCACTCGGCTCACAGCTACAAAACATAATCTCGGCCCTCGCGGCCGTTATATAAAACTCAATTCACAGCCACTATATCAAATCCCGGCCCTCGCGGCTGTCATATAAAACTCAACTCATAGCCGCTATATCAAATCCCGGCTCTTGCGGCCGTCATGTAAAATTCCCTGTGTTTTCACGAATAGTTCTTGTATTTTACAAAATTTCCAGTATTTCACAAATAGTTCCATAAACTCGGTTATACAATAACCCTAAAATATTATCCATCTGCCACACGATTCCAGTATACAATATATCCCATTTATAACATCAAACCAAACTTTCCACCATTCATTTTTACTCAAAATACCATATCATATATCTTAGGTTTGAAAAATCCATTTTGAATGGTTGGTTTTTGAAATAACAACTGAAAAGATAAATATACATATATAGCATTTCAATTATTTCAACTTTAATAAAATTCTTGACTTAACTTAATCCCCTTACCTGGCTTACTGGAAAGCCTTCTGGAAACCCAAATCCATGCCCTATGGCGTTCAAAGCTCAAAACCCTGAAATGCATTTTCCCTAAATTAATCATCCCAACCCACATGATACTTATCATTAAACATTCCCTAGGCCCCCTTATACTCCAAATCAACAATAAAATTCCAAACCTACTTACCCTGGTTTTGGAGTGGTGCCTGGAAAGACCCTGTTCAAAAATCTAATCCGTTAGACTTGTAGAGATCTTCCCTAGATCCTTGTGGTAACTTCCGATCGTCGAATCTGGTGACAAACGGCGAAGAATCGTAGAGAGAGAGTGGGGGGCGCCGGTTTAGAGAGAGAGAGAGAGAGAGAGAGAGAGAGAAATTAGGTTTCTTGACCATTAAGCAACTAAAATATCTATTTATAGGCCATTGACTCAGCCAACTTCGTCGATGAACTGCAGAAGGATGTTCGTCGACGAAAGAATGGGTTCGTTGACGAACGTGAAGCCTGAATTTCTCTCGGCATTTTCCTCGTCGACGATGCCCGAACTTCGTCTACGAATTGCAGAAGGGACTTCGCCAACGAAAACAGGGAGTTCGTCAATGAATCTTGCTGATGCCATTTTAAAAATTTCCTTACTTATTTATTTCCTTTATTTTTTCGAGTTCGGGTTTCTACAATCTCGCCCCGTTATAAGAATTTCGTCTTCGAAATTTGCTAACTGTTACTGTTTCACCTCCTGAACTCACAATTCATCTCTACCGAAGAGTCGGTAGCCACCCATATAGCGGCCTCGTCTCAAGTTTATTAGATACCCTCACTTATGATGGAGGAATACCGTGGTTACACGTAATGTCTCGGAAGATTACAATACTATACAAAACTCTCCCAGAGACCATTCAAATACGAAATCATAACAACTAACAAACTAAACACACCTACCTTACCTGACCTACAAATAAAACTAACACTTATCTGTGCTACCGTACTGGTCTGTCTAACACTGATCTTCTTTGAAAAGCTGTGGGTATTTCTAGCATATTTCTGTCTCTAACTCCTAAGAAGCCTCCTCAACTGCATGATTACGCCATAGCACCTTCACTAACGGCATATCCTTGGTACGCAGTTCCTGTATTTTCTGATCCAAAATATGAACTGGTACCTCCTTGTATGCCAAAGCATCCCTGATCTCCAAAAACTCATAACTTATCGCATGCGAAGGATTTGATATGTATTTCCTCAGCACTGATACATGGAGAACATTATGAACCCTAGATAACGTTGGGGGTAACGCTACTCGATAGGCAACTGGACCAATCCTTTCTAGGATCTCAAATGGCCCAATGTACCGAGGGCTCAACTTGCTTTTCTTCCCGAATCTCATCACCCCTTTCATTCGAATAATTCTCAAGAATAGCATATCACCGATCTCGAATTATAGCTCCTGTCGGCAAGTATCTGCATAACTCTTCTGTCGACTCTGTGCTGCTTTAATCTTGTCCCTGATAAGCTCGACCTTTGCAGAGGTCTGCTAAACTAATTATGGCCCCCAAATCTGCCGCTCACCTTCCTCATCTCAATACAACGGAGATCAGCATCGGCGACCATACAAAGCCTCATATGGTGCCATCTCGATACTGGTATGATAATTATTATTATATGCGAACTCAACTAACGGCAGATATCTAATCCAACCACCACCGAAAGCTAGTACGCACGTCCGCAACATATCCTCCAGAATCTATATGGTCCTCTCGGATTGCCCATCTTTCTGCGGGTGAAACGCGATACCGAAGGTGAGTTGAGATCCCAAGGCATCTTGCAAACTCTTCCAGAACCGAGAAGTGAACGTGGATCTCGATCTGAAACAATGGAAATCGGGACGCCATGAAGTCGTACAATTTCCTACACATAAAGCTTTGCTAGCCTATCCATAGAGTAACTGACTCTGATTGGGACGAAATGTGCACTCTTGTCAGCCGATCCACAATAACCCAGATAGCATTCTGCCCATGCAAAGCTGAAGGCAACCCACATACAGAGTCTATTGAGATATGCTCTCACTTACACTTAGGAATATTAAGTGGTTGCAACGGTCCCGCTGGCCTCTGGTATTCGGCCTTCACCTGTTGACACGTTAGACACTGCGTAACAAAAAAGGCGATCTCTCTTTTCATATTAGACCACTAGAAAGATTCCCGTAGATCCCTGTACATCTTTGTACTCCCTGGATGCATTGTATATAGAGAACCACGTGCCTTTTCCAGGATGGTTCATTTAATGTCAACATCATTTGGTACGCATATCCTGGTGTGAAATCTCAACACCCCGTCATCTGAGATATTGAAATCTGCATTCAACCCATCATGTATTCCATTCACAATCTCTGCTAGCTTTGCCTCTTTCATCTGAGCTGTTCTGATCCTTTCCTGTAAAGTCGGTTGCACCACCAGGCTAGCAATGAATGCCTGGTGATTTTCGTCCACTAACTCCACACCCAACCTTTCCAGGTCCATCCCAATCTCTTGCTGAACTCCAACTACTGAAACTGATGCACTTACTGACTTCCGGATCAAAGCATTGACTACCACGTTAGCTTTTCTTAGGTTGTAACTATTGGTATAGTCGTAGTCCTTAATCAGTTCAAGCCATCTGCGTTGCCTCATATTCAACTCCTACGGGGTGAAGAAGTATTTGAGACTCTTATGATTAGTAAAGATCTCGCACTTTTCATTGTATAGGTAGTGTCGCCAGATCTTTAGTGCAAACACCACTGTTGCTTGTTCCAAGTTGTGCGTAGGGTAGTTTTTCTCGTACTCCTTGAGTTGGCGAGAAGGATACACAATAACCTTTCCCTACTGCATCAAGACACACCCAAATCCTTTTAGAGATGCGTCACTATAAATTACAAAATCACCATCCCCTGATAGAATGGTCAATACTGGGCTGTGACTAGTTGCTGCTTCAATTCCTGGAAGCTCTGCTCGCACTCACTAGTCTAGTCGAACCTACTGTTCTTTCTTGTAAGCTGTGTCAAAGGACTTGACAACCTGGGCAAACCCTCGACGAACCGGTGATAGTACCCTGCCAGACCCAAGCAACTTCTCATCTCATGCATTTTCTTTGGTCTCGCCCAATCAACTACCGCCTTTACTTTGCTCGGGTCCACTGAAATTTCTTCCGTTGACACTACATGTCTTAGAAATGCAACCTGTTCCAGCCAAAACTCGCATTTCTTAAATTTAGAAAATAACCTCTTTTCTCTGAGTACCTGAAGTACCAACCTCAAATGAGTTTCATGCTCTGCTGGACTCCTCGAATAAACCAGAATGTCATCAATGAACACTACCACGAACTGATCTAAGTGCTCGTGGAACACCTTGTTCATAAGATCCATGAATGCCGCAGGCGCATTCGTCAAACCGAACGGCATAACCCAAAATTTGTAATGGCCATACGGGGTTCGGAAAGCTGTCTTCAATACGTCCTCTGATTTCACCTTCAACTGATGATACCCGGATCGCAGATCGATATTAGAGAAAACCTGAGTGCCCTTCAATTGGTCAAACAGGTTGTTAATACGAGGTATCAAATACTTATTTTTCATTGTCACCTTATTAATCTCCCTGTAGTCGATGCACATCCTTATTGACCCATCCTTCTTCTTTACGAACAATACCGGCACTCCCCAGGGTGACACGCTCGGTCTGATGCACCCCTTGTCAAGAAGTTCCTGTAGCAACTCCTTCAGTTCCTTTAATTCAGCTGGAGTCATTCAGTATGGAGCGTTGGAAATTGGCGCCGTCCCTGGAGTTAACTCAATGGCGAAATCCACTTCACGATCCGAAAGCAATCCTAGTAAGTCCTCAGGAAACACATATGAGAAATCCCTTATCACCGGGATATCCTCCAGCTTCAGTTCCTCCTTCAGTGCTTCTTTCACAAATACAAAATACCCCTGGCAGCCATCTCAAAGCAACTTCTTCGCCTGAATCGCTAAAAGAATCTGTGGTGCAGAGCGCACACACAATCCGACGAAATTAGATTCCTGCTCCCCTAAAGGTCTAAACACTACTTCCTTTCTATGATAGTCTATACTCGCCTAACTGGATGCTAGCTAATCCATCCTCAAAATAATGTCGAATCCATGCATATCAAAGACGATTAGACTAGCAGGCAGCCTCCTCCCCTGATTCTCCACTGGATAGTTTCTAATCACCTTATTGCATACAAACATTGACCCTGTCGGCGTGACCACACCTAGCTCGACCTTTAATGACTGAGTCTCTATTCCGCACACTTTAATAAACCCTCGGGATACAAACGAGTGGGTCGCACTTGAATCAAAAAGCACAACAACTTTATTTGAAAGCACATAAATGTTACCTGTAACCAAGGACTTAAATTTCGATTTCGATGGTCTCAATTTACGGAAATTTCGATTTCGATTTCGATTTAAAGAAATTACGGAAATTTATAGTAAATGATGGAAATTTACAATAAAACTTTAGGAAATATTAGAATAGATGATTATGCTTAATATGGTATCAAAATACATTAAAAAAATGCATATATGACAAGTTTCTAGTGTGTAGGATATTAAACTGCACATCGTGAAACAAACTATGAACTGAAGAACATTCAAATGATTATAAAGTTTTGAAGCTATTCCTTTAAGATTTAAGGCAACAAATTATCATTTAAACAACTACATTTTCAATAAAAATTATACATTTAATGATCTAATACCACATGGACTTTCTTGGTGGCTCAAAGTCATCTCTCCTATCCCTATCATTAGGATTTCAAGATATCATATATTGTTTGCAATAATCACTCCATGTCATATAATTTCCAAAATATTGAGTATAGGTGTAAATGTGTTGTTCATACTCCTCCGTAGTCATCTGGTTCATGGCAGTTTCTACTCGGCCAGAAGATCTTCGTGTGCTAGGATTTCTTCTTGCAGGTTCTACTTGTTGTGTATGTCCATAGGATTGTTTTGCATTTGCATACTGGTCATACTCATACCCATATTCTTGACCTGTTTGTCGATACCCATAGACATGTGGTTGCCAATTTCCACATTGTTGTGCCTGCTCATTTGCATGTGAAAACGGTTGGCCATATGTAGATTGTGAGGAGCTGTTCTGTGTAGATTCATAACCACCATAACTATTAGAGTCGTGCTCTGTTCCTATACTCATAGATTCCATACTAAGGGAAAAGGTATCCTCTTCTATTTGATGCATCTTCCCTTTTCCTTTTCTACGACTGTACTGCCTATCAACTGGACGTGTTTCTCTTTGTGGACCCTCATCTTCTTGTTGGGAAGGACGTGTATATTCCACTTTTGGTCTATAATTTTGCCATCCTTCATTTCCTCCATAGTCCCCACCATCACCACCTTGCCCACTGCTACCACCAGGGTTAGATCCGTCACCACCAGCATCATTGTCGTCATCATCATCATCACCACCAGAGGACATAGTGGATGAAGTTCCATATCTAGATCCAAGATTCATTTGAGAATCATCACTACTAGATATTACTTCTTCAACCATTACCTGATTAACATCGATGCCAAAGTCATCTTGTGCATGCTTGGCCATTTGTGGATGGGGACTTCCGTCTCGTTCATCAAGATGGGATGGCCTAATCCATTGAAAAAGTGGATACTCATCCTCATCACCCAATTCAACTGATATGTCAAGAAGGTCCAGGGGATCTTGTTCAGCCACTTTGTCCATTTCGGCCTTCATATCTCTTATTCGAAGTTTCATGTTGTAATAACAAAAAACAAGCTATTGAAGTCTACTGTAGGCTAGTCTATTTCTTTGCTTTGTGTGAATGACTGCAAATGTGCTCCAATTTCGTTCACAAGCTGATGAAGATGCGGTTTGTGACAAAATGCGCAATGCTAGCTTTCTTAGGATTGGAGCACTTGATCCATACATCATCCACCAATCAGCTGTGCAAGATGTTTTAAGAACACAAGTTAGTATTTACTACTTAGTAGATTGTACTTGAAGTTTGTAACTTTGTATTGTACATTTATATAAAAATACTTACCAGGTGCCATGGTTGCTCTAGCTGCTTTAGCAGCTGCTTCTCCAAAGCTTCTTTTAGCATCTCTAAATATAATAATCTAAAAAAAAATATTGTTATTGAATAATTAAACATGGATTAAGACTTATTTTATTTAAATTTTATTTTAAAAATATACCTCATTTCCAATTTGATCCAGGCCCAAGGAATGTGGCTCAAGGGTGTTAAAAACTTTGTGAACTGCATCAAGAAAATAAGGATCTTCCCCAACACCTTCTTTGTATTGACATTTTGGATTTAAGAAACAAGCTGCCAATCAAATAAAGTAAAATATAAAAATGTAATAAGTATTTTGATATATGAATTTCTTGAAATTTATAAATATTTTATACCTACTGCATGAAGAGGATGTTCAAGGGTTCTTTCCCACCGGTCATTGATGACTTTGAGAACCCATCTTGCACTTCTTGCACCTATTTCAATGGCCTCTTTCATCACCCTTATTGCTTCAAACACAACTCCTAATGTTGGCCACACTTCACTGTCAACTATACGCAATACTCGATATATAGGTTCATAAATGTTACAAACTTTTGCCACTCTATCCCAAAATTGATGGTTAAGAACTGTACTTTCAATTTCTTTACCCATTTTTGTTCGACTTAGAGCATGCTCAGCCCATTCATCAGATGTGAATAGAGATTTTAAACCTACTCTTTTTTTTTTTGTAGGCTATCAAGTGCAATGTAGTTTGTAGCAAATCGTGTGGCCCCTAGACGCACAATATCCCCTTGACAGTGCTCCCTTATTTTAGCAAGCAACCATCCATGATTATGTATAAAATTAGTGATCTGTCTCCCCTGCAAGATCACTATGCTTATTGCCTCTCTTTTTCCGATCTCTTCAAAAATGAGATCAATACAATGAGCGGCGCAAGGAGTTCAATACAAGTTGAATTTTTTCATTAATTTTAGACCCGCTTTCTTGTAGGCACTACCATTATTGGTCATCACTTGGACAACATGTTGCTTTCCTACCTCTTGCACAACATGTTTTAATAAGGAATATGTGTATTCATGGTCTTTTATTTTGTTAGAAGCATCTACCGACTTTAGAAAAATTGTGCTTCCTTTCGAGTAAACCATGAAATTTATGATGGATAATTTTGTAGGGCCTGTCCATCCATCACACATTACAGTGCAGCTATACGTGGCCCACTTTTTCTTCACTTCTTGTACGGTGTCTTCCATTTCTTTTACCTCTAAATCAAGGTATTTTGTTCTGATTTCATAGGGTGTCGGTGGATCGACTCCCGTTCCAGCTGATTGGCAACCCCATACCATGTTTTTAAAATGAGGTGATTTTGCCTTCTCAGGTGGAACATTATCATATATAAAAAACTTCGAAATCAACCTATTCATTTCTTCTTTTATTTTACCTCCTTTGAATAAATTTTTCAAGTTTCTTTGTTTTGCTGCATCTGACTTGTAATGTTGAGAAGGCTTTGAAATATATGGCTCTATTTCTGGCTCTTTCACACTTTGAGATCGCCTCATCTGAGGTTGCCCTGCACTACTACCAGCTCCTGAACTGCCTCCTTGTTGCCTACCTGCAAACCTACAAGATTGGTCTCTTTCCCATTCCGTCTGTTTTGAAGCTTATAATGCTTGACGATATGCAGACCTTTCATAGGAAGAAATGTCAGGCGGGTATGCAATATCGTCAACATCATCAACTCCATCAATTTGTTGAGATTGCATCAACTTCCCACGCAATTCATTTTCTATTTCATCCATTCTTTCTATTTTTTTGGCCTTAGCTGTTGTTTTTCTTTCTAAAACAATTCTCACTTCCTGCTTAACTTCTCGAGGTACTTTGTCGCAGAATTTTATATTATGCTGCGGGTCGTAATTTGCTAGGTGCATTTTTAATCTTGTTGCACCACCACTTTTCATTTGTATTCCGCAGTATTTGCAAATAAATCCATTCTTGACATTGGGCATCGGGTATCCATGTTCCCATGCTGATAGTAAATTATTCTAATATTATTTAGTTATTAAATTTACTAGTTATTAACTAATTATTTATTATACATTTATACTAACTTATTATTTAGCATACTAGTAAAGTAGTAAGTAGTAACTAGTAAGTTAGTAACATTAACTAAGGGGTAAATAGTAAATGGGAGAGGAGGGCATTGCTGTAAATATATTGGGGGCAAGGGGGATTTTGAGTAAATGTAAAAACTTAAGAGTTAAGACATCTTATTTAAAATATAAACCAGCCTTTAGGCAGCCCTTTTATTTTGTGGAGCTGCTGCTGCTTGTCGAGGGAGGGGCGACAGAGGCTCCAGACTCTCGTCCCTCATTTCTCGTCTCTCTTCTCTCGGTTTCTTGCTCGCAACTCTGCGAGAGCCTCGGAAAAAAGGAGGATTGCAGGCTGGAGTTCTTGCGGCTGGTTGCGACTGTGTGTGACGCCGACAACGATGGAGGTGGAGGGTGAAGCTGAAGGCTAGAGGCAGAGGCTCGAAGGGCTGGCAGGAGGGGATTCGAAGGCTAGGGCTTTTCAGAGTTCGAACTTCAAAGGTGGAGGCAGGAGGCAGCAGAAATTTGGAATCTGGGGTTTTTTTTTTTGAAGTTTGAAGATGGAAGAAGAAGAAGAAGGCTTTGAGAGTTTGAGCTTGAGGTATGTATCCGAATGCATGTTAATTTATACAAATAATTTGTGTAGTGGTCGGTGGAATTATTTGGTTGAATAATGGATCTACAGAGTGCAGAGTATCTCTGCGAGATTTTTTTTTTTCACTGTATAAGCTCACGGGTTTCACAACGTGCACAATCACGTGGGAAAAGGCAAAAAAAAATCTAAGAATACTCAGAATAGTGCTGAAATTCCTCCCTCCAATTTTTTTTTTTTTTCCACATGATTTCCATGATATTTCGGAAGAACAGCTGAAATTTTTCGAAAGCTCGAAATTTAGATCGAATTTTTTCAAAATCGAATGTCTCTCAATTTCCTTTCGGGACCCCTCGAAATTCGAAATTTCGGTCAAAATTTTGACATTTCGACCGAAATTTAAGTCCTTGCCTATAACTACATCTTCTGTGTGCTCAGCGTCACCCAAAGTCATAGAATACACCCGCGCTTGAGCGATGCCCCTTTGATGACCACCTTGGGGTGCCTTGTTACCTCTTCCATACTAATGCTGCGGGGGTGCGTAATTCATTATCGCATGGTCCCGATGTCCTGCCCCACCACACCTGTAACAGTCAGCCGACCTAGCCCCACACTCGCGCCAATGCTTCTTATGACACCTAGGACAGATAGACTGCTGAGAATTCCCCTGAGGGGGTCGAGATCCCATCTTTTGCCGCTGGCCTGTAAAATTACCAAGCCGCTTCCATGAACTCTGGCTGGTGTTAGACTCAAAACCCTGGGGCAAGGGACTCTTATGCTGGTTTGCTGCTCTCTCCCCCTCCTGAATACTGGTTTCGACTACCATGACCCTGTCCACCAGTTCAGTAAAATTCTGCATCAATAACGCCACTACCTGTGAGCGTATTCCTTGCCTCCGATCTCTCCCAAACATTCGACCCTTCTTCGGCTCATTTGGGACCATGTGCGGAGCGAAACGGGATAGCTCCACAAACCTGGCCGCATAATGCTTCACAGTCATGGGCCCCTAGGTCAGATGCAGAAACTCCTTTGTCTTCGCCTCTCGGGTGGCAACAGGGAAGTATCTTCTGAAGAAAACCTCTCTGAAGCAGCTTCAAGTAATAGAGGTATACCCTGGACAGTGTTCCTCCACTAGCTTGGTTGTCCTCCACCATCTCTTTGCTTCCCCCCCTAAATTAAAGGTGGCAAACCTCACCTTCTGTTCCTCTGTGCACTTTAGCACGCCTAACAGCTCCTCTATATACTGAACCCAATCTTCAGTTGCAAGCAAGTTCGGTCCTATTGAAAACGCCGGCGGATTCGCTTGGGTAAACTGCTGGAATGTGTAGCCCTTATCAGCCGCTAGCTGACTTTGCTCTCAGGAATCCCTCCGGGTTTCCTTCCTAGCCTGCCGTGCTATACTGCACAGCACTGCCGAGGCCTCAATGTCATCTTCACTGGAGGTAACCACATGATTATCCCCTCCAGCCATGATGTCCTTTTCCCTGGGATCCATCCTGAAGATAGTATAGAAACCGACTTAGAAATTCCACATTTATCATGGTTGATGCACGTATGGAATGACTAATAATTAAAACATATGAGTTTGCAAGGAAAGGAATCATTTGTACACTCTGCTACAAAACTGCCAAGGTACTGGCCCGGTCCCTAATCATAATGCTGACACTTCGCACGTACTCAACCGCCCTAACGTCCCAACCTAAATTTCCGAGCTCCAGTCTCTCAACCCAGAAACGAAACCATTGATGGATTTACCATGGTTTTCTTGAAATCGTCATTCGAGGAAAGACACAGAAGATCGTCAACGAATCTCCGCCTTTAAGCTTTCAGACTAAAACCCAACCAAACTTACCCCTTCCCATCCTTAATTTATCTCAACCTATGCTCTGGTAATCGTTCACTATCAAAGTTTGTAGAACCTAGCAAACCTAGGCTCTGATACCACCTATAACACCCTAGCCCGCCACGTGGGCTCGGGGTGCTACTTTAGTGACGTCTGTGTACCTGATACCATAATCATTATAACATTGCAGTGAAAATAAATAAAATAATCTCCATAATCCATTACCATAGTTTTATGATACTAACATGCATCAGAGTCTCCCAATGCTCATAATACAAACCATAGGACAATACTAAAACTAATTCAGTCCATACACCCATATTGCATACTCAGGGGCTTCAAACCGAAATTAAATATAGTAGAGTTCTTACTGATACTCACAAAAATCTAACTGACTATCAATTCGCCCCGGAGTTCGCTAACCTCTACCTCGAAATGGTCTTGAAAAGATAATTTGTATATTGGGGTGAGATACTTCTCAATAAGGCAGATTAAGTTAACATCAGTGTGTGGTCAGCATGCATTAGGTGTTTACAAAAAACATCCATTCTTCATTTAACTGAAAATTACATTTATACTTTCTACTCACTTTCCACAGTTGAAAATATACATCTCATTTCCATATAAACAATTCAGTAAATAAATGGTATCATTTACATAAATTTACAGATATGCATAAAAGACATTCCCTATGACTAACGCCATTTACTTCTCCCATGACACGGGCTGTGTGGCCCGAAGGCTGGATTAAGCCTGGGGTGATCAACCCAGACAAAGTCAAAACATACGTTTGTATCTAACTCTGACTACGCAGGCATCCGCAACTTTCTTGCGGGATTTCGATTGCCCTACTTCATCCTGAAAGTCCGGGCTTCCAGGGAAGGTACCCCCTCTACTGAGGCTAATCGGCTGAGACTACCTTACTCTTTTATCTAGAACAGTGTGGGCGCACATGGCCAAATACTGAATCTCTAGCAACGGTACCGTGCTCATAAGATAACTGGTCCTCAGGGTTCCTAAAGCATATCACACAATTTAAGTAATAAAATAGTATTTCAATCTAATTCTGTATAAAATTTTGTCATATTATAAAACGCGGCCCCCGGCCATCATATACATCTCGGCTCACAGCTGCTAAACATCATCTCGGCCCTCGCGGCCATCATATAAAACTCGGCCCATAGCCGCTATATCAAATCCCGGCCTTCGCGGACGTCTTGTAAAATTCCTTGTGTTTTCACAAACAGTTCCAGTATTTCACAAACATTTCAAGTATTTCACAAACAGTTTTATAAACTCGGTTATACAATAACCCTGAAATATTGTCCATCTGCCACACGATTCGAGTATACAGTATATCCCATTTATAATGTCAAATCAAACTTTTCACCGTTCATTTTTACTCAAAATACCATATCATATATCCTAGGTTTGAAAAATCCATTTTGAACGGTTAGTTTTTGAAATAACAACTGAAAACATAAATATACATATATAGCATTTTAATTATTTCAACTTTAATAAAACTCCTGACTTAACTTAATCCCCATACCTGGCTTACTAGAAAGGCTTCTGGAACCCCAAATCCACGCCCTACGATGTTCAAAGCTCAAAACCCTGAAATGCATTTTCCCTAAATTAATCATCCCAACCCATATAATAAGTTTTATTAAACATTCCCTAGGCCCCCTATACTCCAAATCAACAATAAAATTCCAAAATACCTACTTACCCTGGTTTTGGAGTGGTGCTTGAAAAGACCCCATTCAAAAATCTAATCCGCTAGACTTGTAGAGAACTTCCCCTAGATCCTCGTGGTAACTTCCGATCGTTGAATCTAGCGACGAATGACGAAGAATCGTAGAGAGAGAGTGAGGGGCTCCGGTTTAGAGAGAGAGAGAGAGAGAAATTAAGTTTCTTAATCGTTAAACAACTAAAATATCTATTTATAGGCTGTTGACTTGGCCAATTTTGTTAACGAAATGGTGCCTTCGTCGCCAAATTGCAGAAGGATTTTCGTCGACGAAAGAATGGGTTTGTCGACGAACGCGAAGCCTGAAATTTCTCTCGGCATTTCCTCGTCTACGATGCCTGAACTTCGTCGACAAATTGCAGAAGGGACTTCGTCGACGAAAATAGGGAGTTCGTCGACAAATCCTGCTGTTTGCCCTTTTAAAAATTTCCTTACTTCTTTTCTTATTTATTTCTTTTATTTTTCCGGGTTCGGGTTTCTACAGGGGAGGTCTGTGTTTTTTTTGGCAAACCTCAAGGGAGGTCTATGACATTTTTGAAACCTCAAGGGAGGTTCAGTTTTGACAAATCGCAGGGGAGGTCCTTGGGATTTTTGAAATCTTAGGGGAGGTGAGTGTCTTTTGCCCTGAATGTAATTTTGTTTGCAAAATGATATGATCTGATATGTTTATTGGTATCATCTACTTGATTTTTGAATTGCTTAAAGGCGCATTTGAATATTGAAATTTGGTGATTTATTATGCATTCAATGTGTGGGATGATATCTGTTCTTTAAAGGCTGATGAAAAGTAAGGTTCAATTACCAAAGTGTTTTTGATACATGGTTAAGATGTGAAGCGGGGCATTGGCACAAACTCTTATAGTCATGTCACATTATTCTTGAGTGCTAGTTTAAGTTGAGTTTATTATGTAAGTTACTTATTATGTTTTATTTTGGTTTAATTTTTTTTAGATATTTCGGAAATGTTTCATTTGTTGGACATGTGCTGTAGTTTTTGCAGGTCCACTTTTTCCTACAATTTGAGCTGGGTTTAGCTTATGAATTTTTCTGCTTGACCTTTCGTAGTATCTTGCCTTTTATTTTGGGGGCCCATTCTTGTCAGAAGTAGAAATCCAGTGATATAGATATTGAGGATTAAAGATTTTAATGCAACCTTAAATCTGGGAATGATGGTTGAGGAAGCTTAAGGTCCTGTTTCGCTGTGGAAAACAAATTCCATTTTCCAATTAGTTGTTTTCCAAAGAATTATAAAATATTTAGGGTATTTTTCAATATTTTTAAATATTCTTATTAAAAACGTAGAAAATAAAGAGTTTGTTTAGATTTGCAAAATAATTTTTTATTTCATATTTTTAGTTTTTAAAATAATCACAAAAAAGACAACTTGTTTCCAATTTTCTAAATTTTTATGTAAGGTAATATTTGGAATCATGGATTTTGGGGTTTGAATTTGGATTTCTCAAAATTTAGAAGAAATTCTATACATCCACACAAATTAAAGTCTAAGATCTAAATCCATGCTCCCATACGCAAAGTAAGAGTTGGAAATCTAGAATATAATGAAAAAATGTTTTACAAATTTTCTAATTTTTTGAAAAATTAAAAATGAAAAATAAAACTATTTTCGAAAGCAATTCTAGAACTCTTTATTTGTTGTTCATTTATTTCATATAAATGTTGAAAAAATGAAAAATTAGCTAATTTTTTTGTAGTTTGTTGGAAAGCTAAAATAAAAAATGAAAACCTTTTTCTAAACTATCACTTTTCTCTTTTTTCCATTCAAGTTTCATAATTGCGAGACTTATTTTACAACCACAAATGGAATTGTTTTTCTTTTACAACCGTATTCTCATGTAGTCCTTTGGCATTTGTCCTGGCAACCTAATAGTTGCTGTCTAGAAGCAACTTAGTGCTTGCTTGATTAAGTTTTTTGGAAAAAGCTGCCTCTTCATCAATTACTCCTCTTTTGCGGAAGGAATGTTGACAAAGTTCACCATGTTAGAGTTTGGCTCTGGGACAGGGGACAAAGACCCTTTATCTATCAATTCTTTCATTTTGTTTAAATTGTGCTTAATATCATTAGTACTCCCTTGTGGAGTTTCAGATAACAATTGAATACACTTTTCCCAGCATAGCTCTGTGATTTGTCTAAGCTTGTCCGTCTGCCCTAAGGCTTCCACCCCCTCTCCTTTGAAGCTTTCCTCTATAAGTTGAGACAAGCCTTCCTCTGAATACATGGCTAAATCTACTCTCAATTGAGCTGCGAACAATTCCTTCTCAAATTCACAAAAGCTACTAAAATAATCTTCCATATTTGATATGTTCTCTTCCCCCCTACTCTCAAGAGTATTCAAATCCCCTTTTGATTTCCCTCCTACTAAATCGAAAGATAGTTGTGGATCAATATTGAGTGGTGTATTCCTCTGAGTCTCCTCCATTAGCTTCAAATCTTCCTAGTGTGTTCTTTAAGACCTCCCCGTTCAATTTCCTTGAGAGCCTTGCCTGCCCTCCCCTTATGACTTTCCCCCCCGACTCCAATTCACCAAGCTTACTCATCTGACTGCTAGAAAGGATCCCGCATCATTAAATCTCATTTTCCTAGAGCCGGATGGTCTCAGAAAGAGCCTCTTGCAAAAATGCAAGGTAAGACTACGTACTATAGACCCATTGTTGTCCGCCCCTTCCCTGGATGCCGCATTCACGGGAGCTTTGTGCATCAGGTTACCCTTTTAACCCATGTGCTAACATCCCTTCTCAGTCCATTATTTAGATGCCCATGTTTGTTGTCCCCACTACCATCGTTAGGGAAGGAGTTACTCTCGAATTGCCTATTAATTCTCCTTCTCTTTATTGGGTGCTCTTTGACAACTTCGGAAAATGATCAATTATCCAAGAGCCTTTGAAAGGTCTGCTCCCACTGAACTATGTTTGTGGAGCCACAATTTGCACATCTCATAATGCAGTATCCTTCAAAGTCAATAGACAACGACATCATGGCTTCTAAAACTTGTGCCGTCTTTTACTCACTCTGATTCCCATTTGGGACGTAGTGCTGCCTTTGACCTCTAGAAGACCCCTTCTGATTACAGATAAACCTACCCCATTCATTACCCCTTAGTTCTATACAATTCCTACCTCTCTCTTTATAGAAAAAAGCATCCCCGCGTGCCCATTTGATGCCCCTAATAGACCCCAACAAATCACCCCCACGGATCTCAAGATCCATAAGAACTCCTTTTTCAGTGAGATATACGAGAAGAATCTCCTTGCAAATTTAGACAACCTGAAAGCTTAATTGTCCAAGTAGTTAGCATTGAAAATTTTCTCTCAATCTTCCTAGTAGTATGTTCAATTATCTCCTTCCCTCCTCCCATACCCATGTGTGATTAAACAAACAGAATAATGTGTACCAATAGGTGAGAGAGCACGAACAAATAGCAAGTAACCAAAGCAACACAAATAAGTAAATAATAACAACCAACCAACACTAGCTAGGATGTATGAGAGACCTCCCAAAGTGATCCATATAGTAGGAGGCTTGCAACGCCTTGCTGATGATTAGCATGAAAGACAACTGTAGTGGGGTCATAGGATCATCTCTGATGCTAAAGAAGTGATTCCAAACAAACAAAAGAGAGTTGAAACAGTCAACTCTATTTTGAATTAGTCTCATTCAAGTGAGAGTTGTTGAGATGAGAAACATTGAAGTTGCAAGAAACATAGGGTACAACTCGTGTGTGATTCTAAAAGCCAAGGACGGCTTGTCGCAAAGGTACACAATTGGCAACAGGGATGGATTATTTGCTTGTTGAAACCTGGATTCAGTAGTAGGGTTTCTCTGGAGGGGGAAATGATTTAGGATGAGAAGGCGATGCAGGATTGTAGGGAAGGTGTTGACGTTTGTTCAACTTGAACACGCGCAACGGAAGCACACAATCAAACAAAAAACAATCAACAATTACTAATGCTATCGCTCAATGATGAACTATACTCAAGAAGCAATCAAACAATAATAAGAAGAATAAAAACTAAACTAGAACGCACAAGATTTACGTGGTTCGGCAATAGCCTAGGTCCACAGAGCACCAACCTTGGTTTCATTATAATCAATGTCAAAGCTTTAATCTTTGAAGCTTACTTGAAGCTTAATCTATTCTAGGTTACATAATGATGTTTATACAACCATCTAATGCCTATAGAAGGATTTTCGTAAACCTAAACTACATCTATAGTTATCCGTTGGAGGAAAATCCCCCAGATAAGCCCAATCTACAAACCCCCGAATTCAAATGACGTAATCTGCGTCGACGAAAATCGTCAACGGTTTTGTGCTGAGCATAGGTCCTCCTGCGTACTGCCTGAAACATCTTCTCATGCAATTGTCCCTTGCTTCCTGAGCATTCTCCGGTAAATGTGATTCGCTGTGAATTTGAGTCACATCCCCAACAATCTCCACCTTGGCGAATATTCACCACCTTGGAAATATGAAAGCATAACTGTTGCTCCACCCGGGCTTGTAGATTGGGACCCGCCTCTCCTCTAACACCTAGAGACGTAAACCAATTCCAAGTCACGCTTGAACATGACCGTGGTAACAGGAACTTCACCTAGCTGAACACCCAGCTCCTTGAACGATTCTTTGAACCACAATGTTACCTTGGCAGCCTCAGCTTCTGCCAAGAACTCCGATCCAGTTGTAACCAACGCACCCTGAGATTGTACCCTGGACTTCCAACAATTAGTCCTTCCCACAACGCACCCTGTTGCAAGCCTCCTATCTTCCAAGCCGCCTGTGAAGTCCCCACTTGGGAACCTCACAACAGATGGAACCCTCTGTTGCCCGTCGATATACCCAACTATGCTAGCGTAGGAAACCTTTGACATGACTCGAACATCACCGTTTGTCTTCGACTACTGAGCAGTAGACTATTTGCTTAGATTCGCCAACAGTGTACCGGTGACAAGTTTAACACTAACCATGCTAAACCTCTCCAACACCTGATCCCCAAAACCACCTTGAGATAACCACTATCTACATATAGTTTTGTCCATACAGCTGCCTTGAGATAAAACCAATCTCCCCACAGCTACAAAATCACCCTGAGATAATCCCAATCTCCCTTTAACTTTGACCTTGGTAATCTCCAATCCAAGAACACTCTTGGTAGCACTCAACACCTTCATGTCAACTTTCTTTCTCAACAGGGGCCTCGACTGATTTACCTCAATCAAAACCTTTTTCAGCAATCGGCATGTCACTCACAAAATACAATAGAATTATTGCCCACTTGCATCCTATCTCCCTCTCCACCTTTGGGAGCACCACCAACCCCCACGTTTGATTCTTACACAATGCCTCCATCTCCTCTAACATGGCACCTGTCCACCTACCCTTCTCCTTGCCATGCATTGTCTTCTAAAAGGTAGTAAGATCCTTCCTGGTAGTAATAATTTGCATAAGATATCAGATCACACCTGGGCGGTGGCCTCATAGTGCCTCTGAGCCCATTGTGATCCTGCTGGTCTCCCCAGCTTGAACTCGCTGCATCATGACTAACGTCATCTCTGCCTTGAGTCTGAAACTCCACTAGCATCATATTCTCCTTTTTGCTCCAATTTATCCTGTGATACCGCAAGTCTCCTGAGTTAGAACTCCCTGCACTTCTGCACTGAGTCTCCAACTCCACTTGCATGACATGCTTATTGCTGCTACTACAACTTTCCGATATCCGTTTCTCTTCATCTACCTGAGTAGGCTGTCTCATGATTTTAACACCTAAAACCATGTCTCCACCAATCGCCACCCTGTTTGCCATTAGATCACCCAACTTAAACCTATCTTTCTCATATACCAGAAAGGTGCATTGTCCGGACATAACACTAAGCCTAGATCCCACCTCACTAGAAACGTGCATAGCTGGACCTCCAAAGTCTACCGCCTAACCAGTCCCAGCCTCTCCTACAACTCTCCCATCTACTGATACCTTTGACGATCGATTAACCGAGAAACACGCCATACTCGTTGACTTTACCAAGAAGTCCTTTGCAACCAAGAATGCCAACGTACTTAGCAACAATAGCTAACTTGAGGAACTCTCTCCCGGTCTGGTACTCCGCCTTAGCCACAAGTTACACCTGACAAACAACTCCAACTTGTGCTGCATGAGATACCCCCACACCTTTCGTGATAACCTCACAAAATACTCATGTCCAATCCATGATGCTGCCCTCACCGGTCTGCAAACATCAACACCAATGTAGTTAAGAATACCCATCATTTTATATGTGGTTACATTACACAAAATAGTATTTCCTGACTTAGAACTCTCAGTTGTAGCTCCACCTACTACTGTGTTACCCTACAGGGCATAGAGATTCTCTGCTATCCTCTGTCCCTTCAACACCACCAATACGCCATCACACACCATCATCGTCCTGCCTTTGGACTTGTAACTATACCTGTCACAATCTAAGGCACCTAATGATATCATGTTCTTCCGTAAATTGGGTAGATGCCTTACCCCACACAATGTCCTTACCGCACCATCGTACATCTTGATCCCAATATCCCTCATTGTGACAACTTTGCAAACCGCACCGTTTCTCATCAAAACGGAACTAGGACTCCCGAATCTGTAAGTGGTGAACCAGGCTTTGTTGGACGTTATGTGAAAAGAACATCCCGAGTCTAGGATTGAAGAATCTGTGAGGCATTCTGAACCTGATGAAACAGTAAACATCTCACAATTACTGCTCCCTGAGTCCCCATCTTCAACTACATTCATAAATTTTGACGAACCCCCTTGAGCTTTTGCCATTCCCTTCTCCCACTCCGAACATTCCGGTTTTATGTGCCCTAGTTTTCTGCACTTAAAACAACGAGCATCCTTTGTCCTCCTGGACTGAGTTTTATTACCACTCGATTCACTCTAGGACTTGTCTCTCCCACGATCCTAATTACCCTTCGCCACGAGCCCTTCACCATGTGAACCCTCATTGCTGGCCTTCTTCCTTTGATGGAACCCCAACAATGCACTCGTGATGTCCTCCAACTCCAAGGTTTCTTTCCCTCAAGTCAGCGTCGTAACCAGATTCTCGTATGTAGGCAACGTAGGTAGGGAATTCAGCAGAAACAAAGCTTTGTCCTCCTCGAACTTCACATCAACTCGCCTCAGATTACTAATAATTTGATTAAATGTGTTGATGTGCTGAGTGAAGTCCGAACCCTCCGCCATCATAAGCCAATAAAGCTTTTGCTTAAGATACAACTTGTTTGAAATCGACTTGGACATGTATTGGCGCTCTAGTTTCAACCAAACCGCTGCCGGCGAGTCCTCATCCATGACGTGACACAGCACGTCATCGGCTAGACATAACCTGATCATGGAAAGCGCCTTTGCTTCAAGCTCCTTCCAACTTGCGTCGTTTATGTCATCCGGCTTGTTTCTGTATAACGCCTTCACCATCCCTTGCTGCACTAGCAAGTCCTTCACCCTTTGTTGCCAAAGCCCGAAATTACCAGTTCCATCGAACTTGTTCACATCAAACTTAATCGAAGAGGCCCTAGCCATTGTAGGTACAATAGCTCTGATACCACTTGTTGACGTTCGTTCTACTTGAGCACGCGTAGCAGAAGAACACAATAAAACACGAAACAATCAACAACCACTAATGCAATCGCTCAATGATGAACTATACTCAAGAAGCAGCAATCAAACAATAATAAGAAAAATCAAAAACACGACTAGAACGTACAAGATTTACGTGGTTCGGCAATAGCCTACGTCCATGCGAGCAGCAACCTCAGTTTCACTATGATTAGTGTCAAAGCTACAATATTTGAAGCTTACTTGAAACTTAATCTATTCTAGGTTACATAATGATGTTTATATAACCACCTAATGCCTATAAAAGAGTTCTAGTAAACCTAAACTACATCTATAATTATCTCCCGGAGGAAAATCCTCCAAATAAGCTCAATCTACAAGCCCCTGAGTTCAAATTTTGTAATCTGCGCTGACGGAAACCATCAATGGTTTTGTGCTGAGCAAAGCTCCTCTTGCGTACTACCTGAACCTCTTCTCATGCAATTGTACCTCGCTTCACATAACTTTCTCCGATACATGTGATTCGTTCTGAATATGAGCCACATCCCCAACAGAAGGACCCATTTGGTTGGCGAATATGAAGCATAAAGTCGCTGGCTTACATGAAAAGAAGTTTCATGAGTTTCATAACCTTATTGTAGGTTAGGGATGGAGTTGCGACTACCGTGATGTCCTTTGCGATTGATTTTTGGTTTTTTGTCTTAAATTTTTATAATAATGGAAGTAGCAACCCTAGTTGCCATCTCTATATCTGGTTTACTTGTAAGTTTTTCTTGGTAGGCCTTATATACCACTTTTGGGCAACCCTCTCAACAACTAAGAGATCCATTCAAAAAGCATGGGGACTAGTTGTTGAACTAATGAACCTCCTAATCTAGTGATCTATATGGTTCTTTCCTATTCCTTCGATGTCGCAAGGTTGAAACCAAAAAATTATTTGTGACTTTCCCGATGTTTTCTCACATTTTTGGCAAAACCTTCTCTTAATACTTACTCATTACGTGTTAGTTAATAATCCTAGCAATTGGCTCTATATACTTATCTTTTGATTATGATTTTTTATGTATATGCTTTTTCTGTTCCACTTAATCCCCCTTTCATGGCCACATCTTTTTCGGCTAAGGAATGGGAAATCTTTTTTTGTTACGTTAATCCAATTTTCATTTCATCTGGGAAAAGCCATCTTTTTCTCAACAATATCTTTGTCATTTGATCCAATATCATTCCGTTAGATAGGAACAAATTTCATGAATACTGATAACTCTCGGATAGAGTATAGAATAGAAAGATCTATTATCGATAGAGGATGACAATTGTAGAGGGTTGGGTGCTAGGTGAGGCTAGGGCTTGAGGTGAGAGTAAGAATGAGGATGGAGGTGCAACTGCGATGGAGTTTGAGTCGGCTTTACTATGTGAAGTAGGCCTAGGAGATGATTTGAGGTAGGAGATGCCGTTCTTGAGGACTTGGGCCAGAGATAGGAGGGCCAAGAGGAGAGAATTAGATTTTTGTATTTGTTAGTGTTATATTAGTAAGTGTGAGTTAGTAAGGGTATTTTGGTCGGTGGTATGTACTTTGCTATATTGTAAATAGAGAAAGATACATATCATTGTGATTAGGTCATCCATTTTGCTTAATAATTCTACAAGGTGCAATAATTGTACTATAAAAATCATCTTAAACATATTCCGTCCGTATAAATGGAATTCATAACATCCGTTGTAGTCTAGGTGGTTAGGATACTCGGCTCTCACCCGAGAGACCCGGGTTCAAGTCCCGGCAACGGAAGTATTTTACCCATATTTTTAACTCCGCCTGTGATGCACTTAAATGTCCTAATTTTTTCACCCACAGCCGGTCCCAAGCCCGGGTTAAGGAGGAGGGTTGTGTTAGGTAGCTGATAGCCAGCGTAAAATTTGTCAGATCACTATGATATGAATCCTTACCGAATATTTGCTGGGGCGTCCCCTAGGAGCGACGCGTTGCACTTGAACCACCCGGGTGTAGCAAAAAGTGGGCGAGGGTGGGCTAGGTCGTCGCCCCGAAGCGACGCGCCGTGTCGGCGCCCGGGTACGGTGTCAAATATGCGAGGGTTCCTGCATCATTCTGGACGTGGGCAGGTAAAGACGTTAGTTCAGGAAATTAGGATTAGATTAGCAACTTGGAATATAGGGACACTTACGGGTAAAAGCATGGAAATTGTGGATACAATGATTAGAAGAAGAATTAATATAATTTGCCTTCAAGAAACTAAGTGGGTGGGGGAAAAAGCTAGAGAAATCAACAAATCAGGTTTTAAACTTTGGTACACTGGAAAAGAAAAACATAAGAATGGAGTAGGCATTATTATAGACAAAAACTTAAAAGATAGCGTTGTGGATGTAATTAGAGTAAGGGATAGAATTATAAAAATCAAAAATGATATTAGGACAAGAGATAATAAATATCATTAGTGCTTATGCTCCTCAAGTTGGCTTAGCAGAAAATCTTAAGAGACAATTTTGGGAAGATATGGATAGTATTATACAAGGCATACCAGGGACTGAGAAAATATTTATAGGAGGAGATCTGAATGGACACGTTGAAAGAGATAATAAAAATTATGAAAGGACACATAGAGGATATGGATATGGAGACAAAAATGAGTCTGGGGAGATGATCTTAGACTTTGCTATGTCTTATGATTTTAGTATAATAAATACTTGCTTTAAGAAGAGAGAAGAACACTTAATAACCTTTAAAAGTGGACAAAATAGAAGTCAAATAGATTTTTTTTTTAACTAGGAGGGTAGATCGTGTATCATGCAAGGATTGTAAAGTTATTCCAGGTGAAAGTCCAACCACACAACATAGAGTCTTAGTGTTAGATATATGCATTAAAAAATGGAAGAAAAAGGATAAAATAAACCAGTGTAGGAGAACTAGATGGTGGAACCTAAAAGGAGAAAATATAATAAAATTTAAGGATAAAATGATCAAAGATGGAGATTGGACCTTAGAGGATGGGATAGATTCAAATACTCTTTGGAATAGATTAGCTAACTCTATTAAAAAGATAGCAAAAGAGATTTTAGGCGAATCAAGGGGAAGATTCTCAAATAGCAAAGAAAGTTGGTGGTGGGATAATGATGTACAAAAAATCATAAAGACAAAAAGAATTTGGTATAAAACGTGGCAAAAATGTAGAAACAACGATAACTTTGAAAAATATAAGGAGGCAAGAAAAGATGCAAAAAGGGCCGTTAGTGAAGGTAAATATAGATCATTTAATAGTTTGTATGATAGATTAGGTACAAAAGAAGGGGAAAGAGATATATTTAAACTTGCTAAAGTTAGAGAAAGGAAGAACAAGAACTTAGGAAATGTAAAATGTATAAAAAGTGAGGATGATATTGTCTTGGTTAAGGACGAAGATATTAAAGAAAGATGGCGAAGTTACTTTAGTAAGTTGTTTAATGAAAACCAAATAGAAGGCTTAAATTTAGAATTGTCAAATGAGGAAAAGACTAAAAATATAAGATTTATTCGAAAAATTAGAGTTAACGAAGTTAAGTTTGCACTAAAAAAGATGAAAAATGGGAAAGCTATGGGACCAGATAACATCCCAATTGAAGTTTGGAAATGCTTGGGTGATAACGGAATTTAATGGTTAACTAATTTATTTAATACATTTGTAAAAACTAGGAAAATGCCAGATGAATGGAGGAAAAGCACTTTAATACCTATATACAAAAATAAAGGAGATATTCAAAATTGTAATAACTATCGTGGAATTAAACTTATGAGTCATACGATGAAACTATGGGAAAGAGTAGTTGAACAAAGATTAAGGTTAGAAACGAAGATCTCAGAAAATCAATTTGGTTTTATGCCTGGGAGATCTACCACAGAAGCTATTTATCTTTTAAGAAGATTAATGGAAAAGTTTAGGGAAAAGAAGAGGGACTTGCATATGATATTTATTGACCTTGGGAAAGCATATGATAGGATACCTAGGGAAGTTTTATGGTGGGTTTTAGAAAAAAAGGGTGTATGTTGTAGGTATACCGATGTCATTAAGGATATGTACGATGGAGTAATGACTAGTGTAAAGACTATAGATGGAGAAACTAGAGAATTTCCAATTACCATAGGTGTACATCAAGGATCTGCTTTGAGTCCTTATCTTTTTGCTTTAGTGATGGACCAATTGACTAAGAGTATTCAAAAGGAGGTTCCATGGTGTATGTTGTTTGCAGATGATATTGTATTAATTGACGAAACTAGGGATGGAGTAGAGGCTGAGTTAGAATTATGGAGAGAAGCTTTGGAATCTAGAGGCTTTAAGATAAGTAGAAATAAAACAGAATATATGAAATGTAATTTAGTAATGATAGGAGGAATATTGGAGACAAAGTTAAACTTGATGATGAAGAAATAAATAATACTTGTAGATTTCGATACCTTGGATCTATTATGCAAGCTGAAGGAGAAATTGAAGATGATGTAATGCATAGAGTTAAAGCAGGTTGGGTAAAATGGGGAAGTTCTTCAAGTGTTCTATGTGATCGTAGAATACCCTTAAAATTGAAAGGGAAGTTTTATAGGACAGCTATAAGACCAGCTATGCTATATGATCAGAATGTTGGGCGACGAAGAAACATAATATCCAAAAAGTAAAAGTTGCCGAGATGAGGATGCTTAGATGGATGAGTGGTATAACATTAAAAGATAAATTAAGGAATGAACATATTCGTGGTAAGTTTGGTGTAGCTCCTATAGAAGATAAGATAAGGGAAGGACGACTCAGATGGTATGGACACTTGTAACGTAGGCCTTATAGTGCACCTGTGAGGAAGAGTGACTTAGTTACTGTGGGGGGCAGTAGAAGGGGTAGGGGTAGACCTAAAATAACTTGGGAGGAGATAGTGAGTAAGGATTTAATGTCTTTGAATCTATCAAAAGAAATGGTCCATGATCGCATAAATTGGCGGAAAAGGATTCATATAACCGACCCCACTTAGTGGGACTAATGCTTGGTTTTGTTGTTGTGTTGTTGTATAAATGGAATTCATAAATCAGGCATATATTGTTTATTATACCATTACAGAAAATTTAGATGTAAACGGTCTATAAAATGTTGTAACTAACATCTATGTTTAATTTTTCATGTAATTCAAAAGTCTACATGCTATTGCTTCTTATGGTAATATTTTGTTTTAGTAAAAATTGAAGGTAAATTAGGAGAGAAATTTTAATTTGAATTTAAAAGAAAATTGTATTCCACAGTTACAAAATTTCTACAAATTTTGATGAAATTTTGATATTTTCTGTAGATTTCTTGTAATTTGTGGAAATTTTGACAGAAATTGACACCATTTTGATTTTGATGGTGGTGGGAAATGAAACGTTTTTGGAGCTTTTGACAACTTCTTGGAAAATTAAGACCATTGTCATAGCCCATCAATTAAAATTTATGGACAACATTCTAATTTAATAATTCATTACTATCGTCTTAATAGTGAGAATTAAGAGAAAAATCTGAAGAAGATTTCATAACTTCAGTGCTGCTTTTTAATAATTTAATACTGTCTATCAAGAATGACACTAGTTTTTTGATGCTGTTCGCAGGCCCTTAGAGTTGTGTCACACAGTTACCCGTCCATAATGGTTGCTTGCTGGGAACAGGTTTCTGCTGTTGTTTATGGTTTTTTTAGGCTAGGTAGCCTTGAAGTTTCTACAAGATCATGGAAGGGCCATGATGGAAATCCTACTGGGTCAATTGGTGAAAAAGTTATTACAGCTGCTATTAAGGTAAAACTATTTCTGCTATTTCCTTCTTTCTTAACTTCTGTTTTTTGTTTTCCTTGATTTAAAGCATAGTCTCTTTATCTTCATAGATGGTGCAACTGTGACTGAGAATTGAGATGTCGTGGTCTATGGGAATAATTACGAAATCTTTTTTTTTTTTTTTTTTTGTGTCAGTATTTTGACTACATGTTGATCATCAATCACAGTTTAAGAAAAATTGCATAATTTTTGTGAAATGAATGCCATTTCAGGTTTCTTAATTATATGACCCCACATGTATGTGGAAGACATTGTGGACTGGTTGGGATAGATGGTCGCTTTTTGTTAATACTAACTATTACTATTTATTGTCCTTATTGAATAACTGCAACCGATCTTTGGGTAGGGCTGTTCGTTCTTCACCTTTGGATCAGTTGGGGGTGTTTACTTGCATCCTTGGAATTCATGGCTTACTGCAACTCTTCTTTTCCTCTCTATCCTAGTATTTGGAAGGTTAAAGTTCCCCCCAAAAATCAACACTTTTACTTGGTTGGTTATGCTTAACAAAATTAATACCTATAACTTGCTACAGATTAGGAGACCTGTGAAGGTTCTCTCTCTTGATGTTTGCGTTCTCTGTTATAGGAATTCGGATACAGCATTCCATCTTTTGCATTGGGACTTCGCTTGAGGATTTGGAACAAACTTTTTGGTATATTCGGATATATCTGAATTGGTTTTGATACTCTGATTTTCATTTTTTTTTCCTTATCCTCCCATAGTCAGTCCTCAAATCTGATTTTCTGGTTGGTTTGAGTGTCATTTAAGGGCACCCTCCTAAAGGTTAGGTTGTGCAGCATCCTTGGCAGGAAGCTGTGTGTTTTCATGGTGATTTGATGATGTGAACTCAGTTATACTCTGTTTCTTGTATGCTGCTGCTGTTCCTTTTCACTCTGTTTGTGGTTGCTGATGATGCTGTTTTGACGATGTGTATTCGTGATTCATTGCTTACAGTCTTGTCGCAATTGTTGGTTGGTTTCAATTGGTGTTCAAATATTTATTTCCTGTTCTTCTCTGCATATATTTGCAATTGCTGCCAGCCGTTATGCCTGGAGCTGCTGCCAGATTGTTTATTAAATGCCCGCAGTACTTTGCTGTGGCCTGCCCTGTTCTTGGTGGTTAAGTAATTGCTCGTAGGATATTGTAAGCTCAGTTCTGTAGTCATAGCTGCCTATTGAAGTTCTGGATTTTCTGATTTTGGAGTCTGAAGTGTTATATATCATTATTATTATTATTATTATTATTATTATGAAGTCTTGAAAGTTCTGTTCATGTTAGTGTGTGCTGCCTGATTACTCAAGCTCCTTCCCACCAGAAGTGTGCCATGGATAGTACCTCTTAACTGTAGTAGGGAAAATTATGGAGGATGAGGACGAGGTTTAGATTGTGGTTGTTGCTGTGGTTGTGTTAGGCGACAACGAGTTTGAAGTGGCAATTCTTGCATTTCAACACATTGTGGTAGGGAAAATCATGCCATTTATTGCTGTTGGGATCTCCTAGGGGACACCATCTTGGGCCAATTAGTCTCTTGTGAAATGCAACTATAGTACGGACGCTTCAAATACACCTAGCTAGACTATTGGGGAAATGAGTACATCATCCATTGTTTCCCAAGAGGATTTTTAGTCTTTTTTGCATGGTTCAACGACTCCAAACTCAGCCTTTTGCATCTAGTGCTATTGTGGACCATTTGGGCACAATTGGTCTTCTTGCCTCTTCATCCTCTTCTTGTTCCTTCTTCCTTCTTCTCTTCTTTTCTCCTTGTCTCTCCCTCAATTCATTATCTGTTTATATTTGTCGCTATCCTACATTGGATCATAGAAGATTTTCAAAAAGGGAAATTTTAAATTTCTTGAAGGGAATGTGACTTTTTTTCAAAGAATGCATCCTCAAGTGTTGCAGCTTCTGCCAATGCAAAATTTTAAGAAGCATTTCCAGTTTCTTGATTTCCTTTGATGTTTCATCAACGTTCTTGTGTGCGTTTTTGTTTGCGTTCGGTCGTCGCTCGCCATAGTAGCAAATAAATTTGACATCTTGGACCCCACCCGCCACCCTCCGTTCTCCCTCTCTCTTTATCATTCTAGTATTCCTCAAGGTGGTTTCTTTTACAACTTTTTTTGCCGTCTTGCGGAGCATCTCTCTTTTCTTCTTTTTTTGTCATCCGACTTGTCTAATATGAAATCTTGAGTTATATACACGCTCCCACTTCTTGAATTTTATTTTCTTGGGAAGTGAAGAAATCAAATATTCAAATTTTTTTTTTTTTGCACTTATGTATTTTTGCTTCAATAGAAACACCGAATTTAGAGTTTTCCCAAAGGATTAAGTCAATGGAATTTCAACTTAAATATGCAAGTTTGCACATTTTAGCTCAAGATTGTGTCAAAAAAGAATATCCAACTTTGATCAAGGTTATGTGGGAGGGGCATGTACTCAACTCCATTGCTAGTTTTGAATTTGTATCTTGAATTTCGATTGAAGATTTTTTGCAATCCCTTGTTGTTTCAATGTTTTTTGATTGATTTTCACTAGCAACATCTAATTTCCGGCACCGAAGGGTACTTACTATAGTATTTTCAGTTGGTTGTCATTACCTTTTAATTTCAACCACTGGTGAGATTTTCTCCTCTTCTGTTATTTCTTTTCTTATTACGATTATCATGATTTTTCCAATAGGTCGTTAGTAATGGAGGTTTTGTGTTTATGATTGGTAAGCTTAATATGTGCTTTTTTGTGTTTTTATGTTTTCCATCTGCAAATCTTGGACTATACAAAAATTTTCAAAAGGTACTAATGCATGTTTTTTTTTAGTTTAGCTTGGATTCACACCCAAAATTGTATGTTTTATATTTTTTAAATGCATTATTGTTTGTGTGGTTTCTCTCAGTTGCAGGGTGTGAGTTAGAAAATTGTCTATGTGAAACAAGTTTGTGAAAAAAAAAAAAGCTCAAACATGTACTTCACCTGTGTAACACAAATTATCTTTGTGCACAGTGTTGGCCCCAAGCCCGGATAAAGGAGCAGGATTATGTTAACTATAGCGAGCATAAAAAATTGTCAAATCTTATTATCATGAATTCTTGCCAAATTCACCTAGGTCAACATAATAGACTGAGTCAGTATAGAAGGTAGAGGGCTAATAAGTTAGCATAAGATGCTAAGATTAGATTAGCAATTAGGAATATAAGGACTCTTACAAGAAAAAAGTATGGAAATAGTGGAGATAATGTTTAGAAGGAAAATTAACTTAATCTGCCTTCAAGAGACGATATGAGTAGGAGAGAAAGGTAGAAAAATTGAAAAATCAGGATTTAAACTTTGGTGCACTAGTAAAGAGAAACATAAAAACGGTGTGAGAATTATTATAGACAAAAACCTAAAAGATAATTTAGTAGATGTTAAAAGAATAGGGGATAAGATCATTAAAATTAGGATAGCTTTAGGGTTGGAAATAGTGAACGCCATTAGTGTATATGCTCCCTAAATAGGCTAAGCAAAAATTATTAAAAGACCATTTTTGGGAAGATATTGATAGTATTTTACTAGGGATTCCCGCGTCTGACATTCATAGGAGTTGATTTGAATGGATACATTAGAATGGATAAAATAGGCTCTCTAAAGATACATGGAGGCCATGGATATGGAGATAAAAATGATGCCGGTAATACAATCTTAGATTTTGCCATTTCCTTCGATTTGGTTATATTGAATACTTGCTTTATAAAAAGAGAAGAATACTTAATAACTTTCAAGAGTGGATATAATAAAAGGCAAATAGATTTCTTCTTAACTAAGAAAGAGGATTGTTTACTTGTAAGCATGGTCTTAAATTTCCACGAAACTGTCGAAATTTCCGATTTCCGTCACCTTTGAAATCAAAATGGCAGTTGATTTCCGTCTTGCATAATTTCCGTCAAAATCTTAACGAATCATCCAAAATTTATCGAAACCTTGAAATTTTAGCGAAATTTGTCGAAATTTATCGAAACCTTGAGAGTGAAGTGAAATTTCTCTTTTAATTTATTTTATTGAAACATAAGGTTATCACAAGTGCTTTTGAAATTATATGAAAAAATAAACTTATAGTAATATTTTATTTAACCATTCATGTCTAAATTATCAATATTTGTATAATAAATAATATTTAAATGATTTATGAATTTCATTTGCATTAACTGAATATGTTTAATGTACATTATCTTACAAACATGTTTGATAAACATATTATTTTACAACTTTTTCACCTCATACAAAACATAGATGTATTTAATTTGTAATATATTAGTCTTAAAACTTATATTTTTATGTTTGTTAACCATTTCTAAAGTTTCACAAAGAATTCCATGCTTTACTACTAGTTTCCGTTATTTTTTCTAATCGAAATCGAAATCGAAATCGAAATTTCCGCACATTTGGAGCTTCGAAATTTGCGTTGAAATCGAAATTTAAGACCTTGCTTGTAATGATTGTAAGGTTGTCTCAGGTAAAAGTTTGGCTACACAATATAGAGTCCTAGTATTAGATATACATATTAAAAATTAGAAGAGAAAGAATAGCATAAATCAACACAAGAGAACTAGATGGTGCAGTTTGAAGGGAGATAATATAGTAAAATTTAAATGTAAAATTACCAAAGAGTGTGATTGAATAGTAGGGGGTGAGGTGGATGCAAATATTGTTTGGAATAAAATGACTAATTCTATTGTAACTCGTAAGGATAGCAAAAGAGGTTTTAGCCTTTTAGGTGAGTCCAAAAGAAGATACATGGGTTGTAAAGAAAGTTGGTGGTGGGATTAAGAAGTCCAAAAAGCTGTTAGGACAAAAACAAACTGGTATAAAATGTGGGAAAATTGTAGAAATATAAAAAATTCTTGAAAAATATTAAGAGGCGAGAAAAAAATGTTAAAAAAGACTATTAGTGTAACTAAACGTAGAGCTTATGATACTTCTTATACTAGACTAGATACAAAAGAAGGAGAAAAAAGACATTTATAAACTTATTAAAGCTAGAGAAAGAAAATGCAAAGATTTAGGTGATGTAAAATGCGTAAAGGGCAAGAATGATAATGTCTTAATTAGAGAAGAAAACATAAAAGAGAGGTGGGAAGATATTTTGGTAAGCTGTTTAATGAAAACCAAAATGAAATATTGTACTTGGAGGTGACAAACGAGGAGAAGACTAAAAATAGGAGATTTATTCGCAAAATTAGAATCCATAAAGTTAAGATGGCATTAAAAAAATGAAAAGTGGGAAATTTATAGGACCAAATAAAATATCTATTGATGTTTGGAAATGTTTAGGGGATAAAGGAAGTATTTGGTTAACTAATCTATTCAACACTATTATAAAAACCAAGAAAATGCCAGAAGAATGAAGGAAAAGTATGTTAGTACCATTGTACAAAAACAAAGGCGATATTCAGAACTGTAATAACTGTTGTGGAATTAAGATTATGAGTTATATGATGAAATTATGGGAAAGGGTTATTGAACATAAAATAAGACTAGAAACGAGGATTTTAGAAAAGCAATTTTGTTTTATGTTTGGAAAATCAACAATAGAAGCTATTTATCTTTTAAGAAATTTAGTGGAAAAGTTTAGGAAAAAGAAGAGGGACTTGCATATGTTTTTTATTGACCTAGAGAAAGCATATGATAGGGTACCTAGGGAAGTTCTTATATGGTTTTTATAATTGCTTTCCTTATTTTTCTCAAATTATTGTTCAGGTTTTGGATGAATGTCTTCGGGCAATATCCGGGTTTAAAGGAACTGAGGATATTTCAGATGATAGATTGCTGGAGACTCCATTTACTTCTGATTGCATTAGGACAAGGAAAATTTCATCTGCTCCATCTTATGGAGTAGAGTGTGTGAAAGATGCTGAACACAAACCAAATGGGTGTTGTCCAGGAATTGAACAGTGGCATGAAGCAATGGATAGGCATATCCCTTTGATTTTACAACATAATTCTGCTATGGTCTGTTATCTTACTTATCTTCCATTATTTATTTGCTCTTTTGAAGAATATTTTGATTTTGCAGAGTCATTTTGCTGTTTGTTTTTTTGTTCTTTTGTTTCTTTCGTTCATTTTAGCTAGAATGATGTCTTATACTCTTCATTCTTCTCCCTAATATTCTATTTGTAAATTTCATTGTTTATATGCATGTGTGTGTGTTTGTGTATAGATAAACAAAGGACTTTAATAGAAAGAGATAATGAAAGGAGCACAATAAAAGGAAAACGAAAAAATAAAAATAAAAATAGAGCATGGAGAGTGGGGCATTCTCCAACCAGACAATGAAAGCAACAAATGAGATGAAAGAAAAAATATCTAAAATGCATTTCTGATGAAGCAAGGCAATCCAAATTATGCTGCAAGTCGAATTTGCAGAGCACCGTAGCGGCATAAGAAAAAGCAGTTTGCTCCAGACCAAGTTATGAGAGGTAGCTACTTAATATTTTACTTTCCCTTTCTAACCAAATACACCAAATGGTAGCAAAAACCATGCATTTTTTCCATGAAGCTTTTCCGTCTTCCCTGATCCCGAAACTGTTAAAATGTGCAGTGCGGAAGGCATCCACGGATGAAGGACTAACCCAATTCTCATCAAGAAATCATAACAAGTTATCCAAATTATCCATGCAATAGAACAATGTAAGCGCACATGTAAACACCTGTCCCGCTCTATAACAAAGGATAGATATTTCCAATGATAGGGCCTTCTTTGATACACACACACAAACATACATAGAGGAAGAGTACACTGGTTATCATTATTATTATTATTATTGTTATTATTTTAAAATTAAAATTTCTCCAACCCCATAATCCCTCCCTTGAGTCTCTCAACATATCTCTCTCCTTCTGTTTTCCTTTTTTCTACATTAAATTGATAAATTTTTTTTTTAATGTTAAAGAAATATTTTAAGAAAGAGAAAGCTTATGATAGTGTGAGCTGGAGTTTCTTGGATAATGTTGTGGCTAGAAAAGGCTTTGTCTTATGGTCGAGAAATGGATTAAAGGATGCCTTTTTGTTTTTTTGTTTTTTTTTTCGATCTTAGCAAATGGCGAGGCTAAGTCTTGGTTTCATGGGTCGATTTTAAGACGGGGAGATCCCCTTTCTCTTTTTCTTTTTACTATTGTGGTTGTTGTTTTGAGTAGGATCATTGAGAGGGGTGTAGATTGAGGGTTAGTGGAAGGAACTGAGGTAGATTATGAGGATTGTATCATTTTGCATCTTCAGTTGGCAGATGGTATTATTTTCTTTCTTTAACATGGGCTGCTGCCTTAATTTATTGCTATCTTAAAGGTATTTAAGAAAATGTCTAGGCTAAAAATTAATTTCTCTAAGAGTGGAATGGTGGGTCTTAGTATTTGTTAGGCTAGCAGCTAGCTGGTTGTACCATTTTGACTTGGCCTAGTACTACTTAGTCATCTCCGTAGGTGGTAATCTCAATGCTGACTCTTTCTAGAGTGGCTAGGAGAATGAACGGTGGAAAGGAGCGGTTTTCACTCTAGGGGGTTGTATTTCTCTTATCTGTGCTTTTTTATTTCCATCCGTTTCTATTAAGTGAAATTGGCACCTAGGGTTGAGAAGTTAATGAGGGATTCCTTATGGTTGAGTAGGGGAGAAGGTAATATAAATCATCTTGTAGGTTCCGAGGTTATGCATAGGCCTAAAAGGAAGGGAAGCATGGGTCTTCGCAAGGTCTTAAATTTTGTTTTCCACTAAAATTTCAAGGCTACTAAGACATGGAATTTTTTATGGAGATTTCAATTTTGACTTTAAAAAAATGGTGGGAATTACTAGTAAAGCATGAAATTCTTTTATGAAACTTTTGAAATTATCAACAAACATATTAATGCAAGATTTAGAAATAAAATATTATATGTATATATATATATTTTAATGATAAATGAAGGTATATTAGATAAAGAGTAATTACAACGAAAGAGGACAAGAAGTCCAGCCCATAAAAATAAAATAAAATAAAATGAAATGAAGAGAATATTAACTATAAAAAATAATAATTAACAACGAACCCCCTATTCAATCATTTTCCTTTATAATTCACTGAACATTTCAAGTTACCTAACCCCCTTTGACTCTTTTTAGCTCTATTTTTACCCTTGTCAAAACACACTTCATTTTTTCCAGAATCACAAAAATTTAAATTCTATTTTTCCATGAGATCGTAAACTTCTAAATCTTCCTTGAAATATCCTCCACTGGTGTTGGTAAAATACCACCCTTGTGCTGCATGTCATTGACCAAATCATCATTTTCAAATATAGAGACCCTTTCCAATCCTTCTAAACGGGATGGATGTACATATGATAAATCCCCTAAAGCATCATTGGAATCAGAAATGAATCCACATTGTTCCCTAATTTCATCCAATAATAAACCTCTGCCACAATCAAATCACTTAAAGCATCGTTTTTATTATCTGATAAATCCCCCATATCATTATATTCTTTCCTTTGCTAACCCCGTCACAAGAATTCTGTCTTTTCTTTAGCATTTATGTCTTCCACGGTACCAAACTATCCTTCTAAACTCCTCTTTAAAATCTTTGGCACAACCTCAGCAGAGAGATTTCTCTATCTTTGGACAAAATTTTCATTCCTGCACCCATCTGCGCAAACTTCTAATGAGTATAATCCTTGAGATCCTTAGATCCCTTTGCCTTATTTTCTGAGGCATCAAATAACCTACCCAAGACACCATCACCTTATAAACCTTTGCTGCAGCATCCTCTTGCCCCTCTGCAAAACCAGAATCTACAACCACTTTGACACTTTCAGTTATTTCGTTATTGTCGCCATTAAAGTTTTCCAAAATCGAGCTGCCGGTTTCCTATAATTTCTCAATGATATGGTCTTTCCATTTGAATTTTTGGGAACTGGACAGATATTTTGGCCTTAGTTTAGATGTGGATGACAATCCTTGTTCCCTATATTCTCCAGTTGCGTATTGGGGCTTGAAAATTGGGCATCTTGGGCCTGCCCATTATTATTCACCCAATACTCCTTTCCCTTAGGCTGGCTATCCAAAGTAGGGCTGTGAAAATCTTGAGCCTGCCCTTTTCAATGGCCCAATTGTCCTTTCCTGTAGACTGGCCATCCGAACTAGGGCCTTGCAAATTGTGGGCCTGTTCAATTAATAAGCCCATTTTATATAGAAATTAGGCCCCTTCTTTTTCAATTAACTTGCCCAGGTCCAATACAATAACCAATCGGCTAAGTGCAGATTTTTTATCTTCCTCTTCCCCTATTGTAACCCTAGCCGCCTCAACTGGAACTGCACCATCATTAAAACCGTAGCTGCCATTGCAGTATCAGCATGTCCGACTGCTTGAGTAATATGAGTATGCGCCTTTAGCCAGATTTATTCTAGCGTTGGCTCTCGTGCAATCTTCAACTTGAGCTCAGCCCCCATTGAATTCACATATCATCTATCCTATTAGAGCACCCTGCTTTCCTTGTTGAAACTTGCTTTCACACCCTTCTCCTTCACCTGCCTCCCCTTTCATCACTGCTCGACTCCACAATCTGGGTTCTGAAGGCCTATTCACACCTGCGCCTAACAATTGAAACTCAAACTCTTTAGCTCGAAAACTTGCTTGTGAAGTCGTATTTACCAACCCCCTTTTCTCCACCAAGGATTAACACGGAGAACATCTTATCATTCCATTCCAACCTGACCCATTACTCCAAAAACTTCCCCACCCTAGTCCACTTAATCGACATCCAAAATAACATATTCCCCATTTGAACCTTTCAAGAATCCCTAACCAATTGAACAAAATATAGAAGACCATTAGCAAACCATTCATCTATTCCAAATGGTATTTTTCTTGAGCACGAACAGAAATTGAATCTCTTCCCTTTTCAAAACTCAAATTGAAGGTCTTCCCTTTGATTTGAATCATGAACTTTGACATCACCTGCTACACTCGAAGCCATAGGGAGATACAAAAGAGAGTGTGAGAGAGAGTGAAAACCATTTTGCGCAAGAGGAACAATAAATAAAATACATTGATGACATATATGTGGTGTATAAGGTTCAATAAATTTAATACATTAATCATATGAAACATATTCAATTAAATTAAATGAAATTCATAAATTAGCAGAATATTATTTAATTCAGGTTTCATGGTGTATGTTGTTTGCAGATGATATTGTATTGATTGATGAAACTAGGGGCAAAGTAGGGGCTAAGCTATAATTATGGAGATAAGCTTTGGAATCTAGAGGCTTAAGTATAAGTAGAAATATGATAGAATATATGAAATGTAATTTCAGTAATGCTAGGAGGAATATTGGAGACAAAATTAAACTTGATGAAGAAATAAATAGCATTTGTAGATTTCAATACCTTGTACCTGTTATGCAAGCTGAGGGAGAAATTGAAGATGATGTAATGCATAGAGTTAAAGCAGGTTGGGTAAAATGGAGAAGTGCTTCAAGTGTGCTTTGTGATCATAGAATACCCTTAAAATTAAAAAGGAAGTTTTATAGGACGACTATAAGATCAGCTATGCTATATGGATCAGAATGTTAGGCGAAAAAGAAACAGAATATCCAAAAAGTAATAGTTGTCGAGATGAGAATGCTTAGATGGATCAGTGTTATAACATTGAAAGATAAATTAAGGAATAAACATATTCGCAGTAAGTTAGGTGTAGCTCCTATAGAAGATAAGGGTGGGACAACTCAAATGATTTGGGCATTTGCACCATAGGTCACATAGTGCACCAATGAGGAAGAGCGAGCTAGTTACTGTGGGGGCAGTAGAAGGGGTAGGGGTAGGCCTAAAATTACTTGGAATGAGATAGTGAGTCAAGATTTAATAGCCCTGAATTTGTAAAAAAAATGGTCCATGATTGCATAAATTGGCGGAAAATGATTCATGTAGCCGACCCGATCTAGTGGTACTTTAGGCTTGGTTTTTAGGATGAAAGCAAATATTACGATGGAAATTTCGACAATTTCATGGTAATTAAAGACCATAGTTGTGGTGCTTTCCTTTAGAGCCTAATTCTCTTTGGCATAAGTAATTCATAGTAGATTTGGAATACTAGAAAACAGATGGATGCTAAAGTTCAACATTACTTATTTGAGTCCTTGGAAGTCTGTATCTAAGATTTATAGGTATTTCATTTCTAAAGTTCAGTATTTAATGGATAATGTGGAGCGAATTTGTCTTTGGGAAGACCATTGAATGGGGAGATGACTTTGTCTGTTACATTCCGTAGTTTTTTCGGTTATCTAATCTTCATCATACCGCTATTTTTGCTTTTCTCGTTTTGCAGGAAACACATACTTATAAATTCGATTTTGGGAGAAATCTTAATGAGAGAGAGATTGAGTTGTCTCTGTTGACTAGGTTGCTTGATTCTTTTCATGTTCATTGAGGGAGTGATAAGAGGGTTTGCAGCTTAGATCCTTTTGGAGAATCTCTTGTGAATCTTTTTTCTCTTACTTGACTAGTAACTCAATTGCAAATACGTTTGCTTTGTATCCATTGATTTGTAAAACTAAAGCTCCCTTAAAAATAAAAGCTTTTATTTGCACTGTGATACTTGAAACAATCAACCCCAATGATTTGCTTTAGAAGGGAAGACCTAATAAATCCCTATCACCTGACGTTTGTATCCTTTGCTTGTAGAGTGGAGAGACTTGCGAACATTTATTTCTTCATTTTCCTTTCACGTCGATTACTTGGAATAGGTTATTTGGCATATTTGGTAAAAATTGGGTTAGTCCCTCCTAATTGAAGGCATTTTGTACCATCATGTTTAGGGGTTTTGGTAAAAGGAAATGATAGGAAAGTTTTATGGCGATGCATGGTTATGGCTATTATTTGATGAGTTGGTTGGAGAGGAATGCTAGATATTCAAAGGTGTGACTTTTGCTAACAATTTGCTTTGGAGTAGAATGGTTTATCTTGCATCGTTGTTGACAAATGGATTTTTTTGTTATGCTTCTTTGGAATACCTGCTGCAGGATTGGTTGACTCTACTATATTGAGTTTTGTTTTTGGGTTTAGACTCTGAGCTTTTGTTGCTAGTTTCTTTTGATGTAAAGGGAGGATTTTTTATTCTTCCTAATTTTTCCTTTTCCTGTTCTTCTATCTCTCTCTTTTTTTTCCCTGTACATTCTTCTCTTCTAATAATTTTATTTTTTTATCAATAAAATATATATATGTATTAAGAAAGAGAATAAATAGAAAACCTGGAAGAGAAGAGGGGGTACTTGTAGCAAAAAAAAAAAAAAAAAAAGTGAGAAAAACAAACAGAAAATAGAAACAAAACAAAGAAGTAACAAACACCAGTCAAGGAAATCCTTCCTTAAACCCTTCCCTTCTTCAGCACTCAAAGCTCATTATGCAATCACTTATGCTGCTGTTTTAACCATCTAAATGCTCAATGAAATTAGCTTCAACTATTATTCAGCAATTTTTCAACAATTAATGTGTGTAGATTCTCTCTAAAACATTTTCATCACTGGTTTTTGGGCAATGAAACAACAATATTAGGAGATGTAAAAGATTTTTTTTCTCTTCTTATTTTGCTTACCTACATGTGGCACTTATTGCTTCCCACCAACACTCTCAACCCACCCCCTAAAAAATGAGACAGGTGAGAGCTGCTTCAGTCACTTGTTTTGCGGGTATGACTTCCTGTGTTTTCTTCTCTCTCTCAAAGCAGAAACAGGGTTTCATTATTTCTTCATTGGTAAGTCTTTATGTAACGCTTCAGCCTGCAATTGCTTTGTTATGTTATATAGAACATAATCTTTTGTCATTGGTTTATGCCCAAGATGTGCTGAAATCATGCAGATTGATGCTGGTGTAAGTGATGAAGTTCCTTTGGTAAGATCGGCTGCATGTCGAGCCATTGGTGTCATTGTATGCTTCCCGCAAATTTCTCAAAGGTGATTCTTACACCTTGTTGAAATGATATAAATTTATGGTCACTTTCAGATTGTTGCTTTGACATATTACTAAGAACTTCAAATCGTATAGTGCAGAGATCCTTCATAAATTTAGCCATGCTGCTGAACTTAACACGCATGATCCTTTAGTCTCGGTATTCTTTGTTTTGTAATTTATTTTCATATTTACATATCATAGTTGATTATTAGGCATGTAATTATTTCCTTTTTTGTAAATATTTCAGGTGCGAACAGCAGCCTCTTGGGCTTTGGCAAATATATGTGATTCTCTCAGTCGTATTAATGATGAACATTTAGAAGGTATGGATAAGGATTGTAGAATGATTGATTGAATTTGTTTACTTCCAGTTATATTGCTTTTGCTTTTATTCATCATCCTTCAAAAAAAAAAGACAACAAGAAAAGACAATCTATGTATGCATGCTCAGGTTCAAGCTCTCAATTAGTGGTACAATTGACAGAGTGCGCTTTGCGTCTAACTAAAGATGGTGATAAGGTAACGCTATACTTGTCTAATTATATTTTCCTCTTGCTTCGTCCTTGTCTTTTTGCATTTACGGTAATTGATGAGGATGTTGCACATAGATTGGGGGGCCAGATGGCTAAAATAAAGTATTATGTGATTGAAGAATATCTGCTCAGTTGGAGGAAAATTTTATGAATGGAAGTGAGACCCGCCATGCTATATCATATATGGGTTAGAATGCAATGAAAATAACAAAAAAGCATGTTCGAAGAAAAAGCAGAATTGAAATGAGAAGAATGCAAAGCAACAAGTGAAGCTAAGATGGGAGCAAATCATTTGAGATGGTTTGGGCATGTGCAGTAACAACAATGAAATGCAACAATAAGAAATCGTGATTTCATTAAGGTAGGGTGTGTTGTTAGACTTGAGGAAATAAAAAAGAACATGAACTGTGGCAGTTAAAGAGAAGAATTTTATTTAACAAAAAGGATGGTATTAAATCTAATGAATGGAGAAAAAGGAAACCCAAATAGTTGGGATTGACACCTAGTTGATGTATTCTCCTCGTACTTACGTGTTAATTTTTATGCATGGTTGGCATGTCATTATTTTGAGTGAGTTAGGCTTTGATCTCTTTCTCTGTTTCTCATGCATGATGCATCTATTGCCATTTTTCAGTCTTTTATGAATGTTTGCATTAGTTGAAGTGAGGTTTTGAGCTTATGCTATTGCAGTTGTATGCTTTCTACGGTTTTGAGTTTAAATCTGTCTGGGCGTGTGGTACAGAGTGAATTTAGATCTTTTTCTTTTTACATCATCAATTCTATTAAGTGAATGAACGAGGAGGGCAAGATGTCAGTCTAAACAAGGACTAAACTTACAAAAATGTTCTGAAAAAAATGTAGGCAATAATATGTAATTAACTTTTTCCTACCATTCTAGAGATTGCTATGGCTTGTCGGTGAATTAAATGGAAGAAACCTAACTTAAAGTATGATGCTATTGACAATCAGCATATGGTACAAGAAATCTAATGAAGTAATTGCTGTTACCAAAGCTGAATCAAGAGCAAGACAGCAACAAAACCAAAATTTGGAGGCCAAGAGTGCTAGAGCTATATAGGATGTTCAATGAGCTCAAGGGAAATCTGCAAATGTGAGCCAAAGAGAATCTGCTGATCACCATTGGAACTTTTGAAGAGTATCAGGTGAAAAATTGGGCTATGAATTGCAGTCATAAAGATGAATCCTGAATAAGGAAAATTTTGCAAATGATTACCTACAAAGAAGAAGATGTGGTGGAAGGGGCAATCAAGGTGCAGGAAATTAAAGGAGAAAGGGATAGCCACTTCATATTTCAAGTAATTTGGAAAGGAAAGCACAGCCGTTTGAACTCTTGAATAGGTAAACAGGAGCTTATAAGAAGTGGTGCCCAGATGTGTGAACCATTAAAGATGGCAGCTTGCACGTTGGTGAGTTGCTTCTAACTTGGGGGTTAATTTGTTAGTTGGTATAACATTTATTAGTTACTGATTACTAGGTGTCATTATTATGGTGTAATTAAGTGTGTCCTTTCCTAAATCGAAGCTTATTATTACAAAGTTCATTATGTCAAATATTTTGTGAATGGCCGTATGAATTGGCCTTGAGTTCTGTATATTATATATAGACTTCACAAGAATGCTATACATGGAAAGTAAATAGGGTCATGATTCTAGCCCTATACAAGTAAATTATAATCTTTCAAGCCCTATACATGTAAACTAAATATATGCTAACAACAAAATAAGGAATTGAAATATAAGGAAATAACTGTTCTGTTGACAGCCCGCCTCAAATTGATGCAGTTTGCGAACAAGCATCAATTTGCTACTTAGGAAGCAATGTCGATGACGAGTGAGAGCCGTGGTGAAGATATTCGCAATTTGTAATTCAGTGGAAATGTGTGCAAGAGTGATAACACGAGCTTCAAATGCTTCATGGTTAGAGTGACAATCAACTTCCATATGCTTCGTGCGCTAGAGAGGATTGGCCGTGATTTGGATAGCACTCATATTATCGGCATGTAGAGGTGTAGGATCGATCTCAGAAAAATCTAGCTCAGCAAGCAAGCCTTGAAGCCAAATAATTTCAGAGCAAGCAAGAGACATTGCTCGGTATTTAGATGCTGTTGATGACTTAGAAACTCTGTCTTGCTTCTTACTCTTCCAAGAGATCAATGCATCACCTAAGAACACACACCAACTAGTGATGGAGCGACGTGTATCCGCAAAACCAGCCCAATTAGCATTGCTATGAGCAGAAGGCGAGTAGAATTGCCTGCAGGGAAGAATAAACCAAGGGCAGAAGTGCCCTGAACATAGCGTATGATCCTACGGACAGTAGCCAAATGAAGAAGACGAGGAGTTTGAAGAAACTGGTTGACTTGCTATACAACAAAAGAAATGTTTGGTCTAGTAATGGTGAGATAGACAAGACTACCCACCAACTTTCGGTATAAACAGTGATTAGCAAGTAAGTCACCCTCCTTTTTGCGAAGCTTGACATTTAATTCCACTGAAGTACCAACAGAATACCCTTCTGAAGGCCTGATATGGTCACCAAGTCACTAGCATACTTATGTTCATTGAGTGAAGTACCTGAGGGACTACTATTCGCCTCAAGACCAAGAAAATATGCGAGAGACCCAAGATCTTTCATATGAAAAGACTCTGAGAGATGAGTCTTGAGCTGAGCAAGTAAAGCTAAATCGGAACCAATAATCACAATATCATCAACATAAACCAAAAGAACAACAATACCCATGCTTGATTTCTGAAGAAACAATGAAGTGTCATACTTGATCTGTTTGAATGAAAATTGTAATAAAGTGGTGTGGAATTTATCAAACCAGACCCTCGAACCTTGTTTTAGACCATAAAGAGAACGATGAAGCTTACACACATGTGAAGTCGAAGAGGGAAACAAGCCCAGGGGTGGGTTCATATAAATACACTCTTTAAGATCCCTATGAAGAAAAGCATACTTGACAACCATCTTATGTAATGCCCATTCATTGGAAGCAGCAATAGCTAGAATCGTACGAACAATAGTCGTCTTAGCCACAGGGGCAAAGGTCTCTCTATAATTGACACTATATTCCTGATTATTCCTAAGTGCAACAAGGCGAGCTTTGTAACGGTCCAGACTTCCATCAGATCGGACCTTGATTGAGTAAACCCATTTACTACCCAGAGGAACAATGGTGGGAAGACAAGGCTCAATGTCCCAGGTGTGATTGGTCTTGATAGTGGCAATTTCTTCCTGCATAGCTTGTTGCCAACAATCATGTTTGGCAGTTTGCGAGTAGGAAGTGGGAATATCTAAATTGGACAATGCAACAATAAGAGGTGAAATAGAGTTACCAAAACTTGAAGAGGAAAACCCATACCTGTCCAGGAGTAGACACTCGAGAAGAGCGACATACCAAAAGCTCTAGAGGTGTTGCAACTGACCGAATTTGGAGCGTGGTAGGATCAGATATCGGATGAGCTACCAGAAGAGATTGTGGGCGGGGGCGCCGCATTTACAAAATACCTGGTTTAAAACGAGATCCATCTAGATCAGGATCCGAGAACTGCTCCTCAAAGGAGGGGAGAATCACAGTAGGAGAGGAGGGTATAGAGGACACACGAAAGAAATGTTGATTTTCAAAGAAAATAACATTCCTAGAAATGTGTGTACGATCTAATGTAGGATCATAGCAAACAAATCCCTTTTGACACACATTGTATCCCAAGAATGCACATCGAACAGATTAAGCAGATAATTTATGTCGCTCATGAGGAGGTAAATGAACAAAAAACATACACAACCAAAGGTATGGAGGTTATCGTAACTAGGTTGCTTAGCAAATAAACGGAAATAGGGAGACTCCATGAGTAGGACTTGAGAAGGTAAATGATTAATCAAGTAGGTAAAAATTTCCAAAGCCTCAATGTAGAACAAGGATGGAATGGAGGATTCCAAAAAGAGAGTACAGACCACATCTAGGAGATGGCGATTTTTCCGTTCGTCTACTTCATTTTGTTAGGGAGTAGCAGGACATGAACGTTGATGATAATGCCTTTAGAAGCCGAAAATGCCTAAAACTCAGTAGACACATATTCACTACCAAAATCTGTGCGTAATGTCTTAATAGAAGCATAAATTTGATTGTCAATGTACGCTAAAAACCCAGTGAAAGTGCGAAAAATCTCAGATTTAGAGCGAAGAAAGTAGACCAAGTAAATCAGCTTTGATCATTAATGAATTTCACATAGTATTTAAAATTTTCATGTGAACTAACTGGGGAAGGTCCCCAAACATCACTATGGATAAGCTCAAAACACTGAGAAGCTCTACTAGCATGCAAAGGGAAGGGAAGAGTTTTGCTTTTACCAAGTTTGCAAGAGGCACACTTAAGAGATAAAGAAGAACATTCTTTATTACCAAGTAAACCAGAGTTCAATGCATGAGATAAGATCTAAGTATTGGGATGGCCTAAACGACGATGCTACACCATACTAAGATCTGAAACATTATTACAAGCAAAAGACTTAATAGAAGAAATTGGAGAACGTGCTGGAACAGGCAAAAGTAGTAACAACAAGCGCCCCACTTTAGGTCCCTTCGCAATCGGCTCCCCTGTTACCTGGTCCTGCACCACACAACCATTACCAGAAAAAATTAACAGCACAATTGTTATCGACTAATTGACAAACAAAAATAAGATTCGTGGAAAGCTGAGGAGCAAGAAACACATTAGTGAACTTAGAAGAGGCATCTTCGACAGCAGCTTTTGGCAAAGAACTTCCATTGGCAGTCTGAATAGCAGATTGGCCAAGTGTAGGGCTGAACATGACACAAGGTAGTGAGATTATTCGTCATGTGATTAGAGGCACCCGAGTCCACATACCAGATATTAGTAGAATTGTTACCTTGGAGCCCCATTGCTGATAATGCCAAAATTAGCGTCTATTGCACCATTTTTGGTTTGCAGTAATTTGCTGGAGGAGGTGCAAGAACAGAGAAGTCACCTGAAGAAGATCCAGGGGACTCAAAAGTCACTGTGGGGGGGGGGGGGGTACACTAACAAAAGTTTGGAATGCCTATGTCTGACGATTCTGTGGGTGGATACAACATTCTTTGATAATGTGACACTTCTTCTTGCAATATGAGCATAATTTATTGGAACAATTAGCAGCGATGTGGCCAAATTCTTTGCATAAAAAACATTGCAAAGTGCTAGAATGCGCATGCGGCCCTTGTCATTGAGCAGCATAAGCCACATGGACAGACCTGGAACTACCATGAGATTGTGCCAGAGTAACTTGAGTGCTAAGTCGTTGTTTTTCACGAAGTAACTCACCAAAACAAACATCCAGAGAAGGAATAGGAGAGCAATTTAGTAGAGACAAGCGAACAAATTCATACTCGGGGCAGAGTTTCATAAGAAACTGATCACGAAGACTGATCTTGTGAAGACGTTGAAAAATGGGAAGAGAAGCCATAGGAACATCTGCAGTAACCAGATCAGAATATTCATTCCAAAGGCTCAGAAACCCCGAATAATAGTCTTGGATGGAACGATTGTCATGTTGGAACATGGCAATCACATGCTCTAACTGAAACCTATGGGCACCGTTATCTTGATGATATACTATTTTAAAATAAGTCCACCTGAATTGAGCGATTCAATATGGCCGCAAGTTTGGGACAATATGTGGCTCAACGAAGCCAAGAAGCCAAGACATACTCCGAGAATCAAGCACAGCCCATGAAGGACAAGCTGCGGACTCTTTGGATTTATTAGGATTGGGTGCACAATCCATGCCATCAATATGACCCCAAAGATCTTTTCCCTTCAGGAAAAGTTCAAACTGAAAAGCCCACATAGAATAATTGTTGCCTGAAACTTGGCGCACACAGGTGCGGGGTCCATGCTAAATAATGGAGAAAATCGAGAAGCTAAAAAAAAAAACTGACTCTGCCGAAAGAAACAGACCACCAGAAAATCTAGAAGCCCAAAATAAACAACCCAAATACAAATAAAAACTAACAATCTCCCTGCACTAAAAAATTAAATCTTGAACCAAAAACCTGCTGTGATGAGAAGATAAGTGCCAGAAACAGCAACAGAAAGCTGTTGCCTGCTTGCCGAGAGTCACAAACAGCAACAGAAACTGGAGAAATAAGTGGCAAACCAGAAACCTGATGTGCCTGCTTGCCAAAAGTCACAAGCCTGCTTGCCGAGAGTCACAAACCGCAACAGAAACTGGAGAAATAAGTGGCAAACCAGAAACCTGCTCTGCCTGCTTGCCGAAAGTCACAAACAGCAACAGAAAACTGTTGCCTGCTTGCCAAGAATCACAAGGACATAAACTGGAGGAATAAATGGCAGCCCAGAAACCTGCTGTGCCGACAGCCACGCAGCCACAGAACTACTGAAAGAACAGAGAAAAATTCCAGAAGAGAAAACAAAAGCCACAACAGCCATGAAACCGAGAAGACAAAAAAATCGAAGGGAAAAAAAAACCTGGCAGTCGGCTGGTTCTGTTTTCATGTCAAATATTTTGTGAATGGCCAAATGAATTGACCTTGAGTTCTGCATGTTATAGATAGACTTTACAAGAATGCTATACATGGAAAGTAAATAAGGTCTAGCATGATTCTAGCCCTATACAAGTAAACTATAATCTGTCATGCCCTATACATGTAAAGTAAATATATGCTAACTGTACAAAATAATGAATTGAAATATAAGGAAATAACTGTTCCGTTGACACATTATGACTCTACTTCCAAAGTTATTTATGAGGTCTTTGAGCCTAGAGAAGTCGAGGCAGCAATAGTCATTTTTATATGCAGATTTATCGTGCAAGGCTGTCATGTACATATATTTATATTAATCCAGATAATGAAGAAACTGTACAGAGTTTTTCCTTCCATTTGCTTATCTATTCTGATCCATTCTGAATTTCCTGAGATCTGGAAGTGTGGTTTGAGGATTCATCCAGTGGCACCTTCCATAGCCTCCACTACTGTGTTTCCACTCGAGAGGATCTCTATTTGCTATAAGTATTGCTTCAACTGGTCCTAAGGTGTTAGACTTCTAATCTAAAAGCAGTATTGTTCCTCCATGGATGGTGCATCAGTGATTTAGGGCTTGTTTTGGCTGTGGGTTTTTATGCTTTAGGTCTCTCGATCATGCTCTGATACCATGTTAACAGTATTGTGTAAATTGGAAGACCTAATTGCAGCCACAGGCACCCCCTCTATTTTAATATGTGCGAAAGACATCACAATGACCATGATACCCTCACTCAACTCTTAGTTACCAACGTAGGTAGTAATACTCAATAACCAATGGCCAATAACAGTACCCTTATGAACTCACACTCACCAACTTACAACAATGATTCTTTTAACTAGTAACAAATTTTATATTTGAATGAACCTCAGTCATAAGAAAGTGGGTTTTTTTTAAGCTATAGGCATGGTTATTTGGTATGTTTGATAGGGATTTATTAGAAGATTCTTATTGTTTTTATTTTGCATATCCCTACTGGCTTTCCAATTTAATCGTGTTTTCGTACTTTGAACTTAAAATTAGCTTTGGTTTTAAACAATATTGAGCTTGAATTGAATGTCTTAGAAGCATATTGTTAGCTTGCATGCAAACTCATGTCTACAAATAGGGTTGCAAACAAACCAAGCCACTCATGAGCGGTTTGGGAGCTTGGCTTGGTAAGAGCTCTTTTAGGCTCGTTTATTATTCAAATGAGTGATTCCCAAGCCCAATTTCTTAGCTCGTATAGTAAGCAAGCCGAGCCCGAACACAAATGGGCTCGGTTCGTTTCAGCTTGTGAGCAGCTCTATTGGGCTTGGTAATGAGCTCTATTTAAATTTAGTATTTAAATATTTTATCTATTTATTTTTTGGTTAAATTAACTATTTTTTCACACACAAATCAGCTAAACTATTAACTAAATAATTAGCATTACTATTACATAAATAAAATGTATGGGAAAGGGACTTATATAGAAGAGGGGAGACTACTAGGAAGATTCATCTTCCGATGTGGGATAGATTAGAAATAGGAATTGGAAGTGGGGGAGAGAGAAAGGGAATTGGGAGTTAGTTCTTTAGTGGGGCAGGGGAGAGAGGAGTTGAAGTAGGGGAGAGAGGAAGGGAAGCAGTCCCACATCGGAAAGAGAACAAAAAATTCCCTCCTTGCCTGCTTATAAAACCCTTGCCCAGCCCAACATTTTCTTCATTCTCACAGGTTGTGTGCCTGCTTCTATGTGCCTGCTACTTTATGCCTCTTTTTAGAGTGTTTTGTGGGCTTTTCTTTTAAGCCCATAGAATGGGTTTGGAATAGGTTAAAATTTTAAACATCAAATAGAACTGAGCTCGAGCCGAGCCCGAGCCGTTAACTTGCAATTCAAGCCAAGCTTGAGCAGAATTTGATGAGCTCAAATTAAATCGAGCCAAGATCAAGCCGAGCCTAAGCATGTTAAAGCTCGGCTCAGCTCGTTTGCAGCCCTATCTACAAATGCTGATGCCCAATTTTCTGTAACAACATAATACTAATGGTTCTTTTCCCTTTCTCATGTATCTTTTGTTTAGGTTGTCCAACAGCAATGTTTTGGCATCCCAAGAATAATGTTTGTTGATAGTGCCTTCATTCTATTGTGCAAGTTCTATGATATGTCTGAATGGTAGCTTGAATTGTCTGACTTCAATATTTTTTGATTCTCTGTCTCTCTTTTATGATTTGCAGCTTGCTCTTGTATGCTGCACTATGTTTTTTTGCTTTTATTTTCTTTCCAATTCTCTGCCTTCTGAGCATAATAATCTTTTGGTTAGTACAACTTCAAGCTAATAACAATTCCAAACATTTGGAGCTCGTAAGTGATTTAATAGTTGTATTTGCCATTGTTTATATTTAGCTTATCAAGGACTTTTTTTTTTTTTTTGAATCTCTTTTTTGCTGTTATAATTAGATCAAGTCAAATGCCGTGAGAGCTCTTGGCAATCTTTCTAGATTTGTCCAATATCAGGGTATATCAGGTGCTTATGAGAGGCCAAACAACTGCATGAGTTTGGCTCTAAAACCCAATGGCTCTGAGATGTTGCCACTGAGCAGTGAACTGAAAGTAACTCATAATTTCTTATCAAGTTCACACCATCCTGCTTGTGGAGGAGATTCGGATTTGCTGGATAGAATGGTGCAGGCATTTCTTTCTTGTGTTACAACTGGAAATGTGAAGGTATTCCTACAATAACTCCTTTTAATCAGACTCGATATGATTTCTCTTTCTTGATTCATTTTTCATCCCATGATACACTCTCTTGACTTTGAGATTTTTTTTAACAGGTCCAATGGAATGTTTGTCATGCATTGAGCAACTTATTTTTGAATAAGAAGTTAAGACTGCAGGATTTGGAATGGTAAAGTATAACAAAATACCAAATTTCATATGCTTGCATTATTGAAACAATGACATTAGCTCCATTTGTACATTTATGGTTTCACATTTGTGAGGTTTGGCATGATGGTGAAAGAGGAATGTTTTCAAAATTTGGACTGCTCTTGAAAATTTTTATCTTAATCTTAAAATTGTTTTTTGTGGGGACAAATTCCCTTCTCCATCCTGTACCCATAAACATCCATGTTCGCCGTTATCCCTCATGTCGACACTCATTTTTTGTTCTTGTTCCACATACTAGTTATGATAAGTTCTCTCCTCATACTGTTAATTGTTTCTTCATTGGGTGCTCGAAACTCATAAAGCATATAGATGGTATGATCCTCGATTGCTCACACTTCTTGGAAATATGTTAGTGTTGATTTCACCATTTTTGGGGATACACCTTATTCTTTTTTGTGCCAAGTTCTCTTTGGATGAATCTATTTTGATCCCATTAATGTTATTCTCCCCCCCCCCCCCCCGTGGTGCTTGCTAGATCGGGCAAAACGGATAAAAATCCATCTAAACCAAATCCAACCTACTTAAACCAGCTCATAACCAATACGCACATTAAATGAGTCAAATATGGTTTTTAAATTTCTTACCCGCTGTTAAATGATTTGGTTGACGGATTTCAAGTTTTATCCGATACATATCCACCAATCTGTTAATAACTAATGCCTAAATCAATAAATAATTTCATATGTCCATGCTTATTAGACACCAACCTAGTCTATATAAGTCCAATTGGTCAAGATCCAACCCCACACACCCAACTTCGTGCTAGCACTACTGCATGTGCCTCTGGGTCTGTCCTACATCCCCAGTTAAACTCAAGCCTAAATACCCAATTCTCATGATCAAAACAAAATCCTTAAATTTATGATCTTAAAAGATATATATATATATATATATATATATATATATATATATATATATATATATATCATATTTTTATGATTGGTTATTAAATGTTTAGCAATTTACAAAATTATAATTTAAAAAATAACTTCAGTTATTATGTTACGAAAGAAATTGTTCAACAGGTGGTAAAAATATTATACTTGGGATGGGATTTACTGATTAGCCATCGTCCCCCATGGATGATCCAATCAAAACTGCCATAAATTTGCCATTTAATTGAGTCGGATATGGATTGCAATTTCCTTATCTAGTAATCCACGACAAATTATCCAACCCGATCAGTTTAGCCAAGTCTACTCCCCACTCTTGTGTTGATCCTCCTATTCCAATCCTTATCCCTTTTGAGAAATATTCTGCTTTTCTTCCAAAACCATCCATTACTGATCTAGAGAAGCATGAGGGTTTATGAGCAATAGGATGCAAGCACAAATATCACTATCACCATCTAGGCACCTCCTTTGTCTATCATTGTTTCAAATTCTAGTTCTATAGATTCATTCCAATGTGACTTGGATTTTCCCATACCTCACAGAAAAAGTACTTGAACACGTGCTCAATAGTCCTTAGATGATTATTCTGTTTCTTATTATGTTTTGGTTCTTCACCCTCCTACTCCTATGCATTATTTTTCCTTGTTTATTTCCTCGATTTCTATCCCTTTCTCACATGTTGAAGCACTTGCTAACTCTGGGCGGAAGCATGCAATAGATGTAAAAATGGATGCCTTGACCACTCGAGGGACATGGGGTTAGGTGGATCTTTCTTCTAGTGAGTAGTTTGTCTTGTGTTGTTGGGTCTACACCATGAAATACCTTCATAATCACTCCATTGAATGGCATAAGGCTTGGTTTGTTGCCAAGGGGTGCACCCAAACATATGGTGCCAATTATTTGGAGACCTTCTCTCTCGTTGCTTGGCTAAATTCTGTTCATGTATTGATCTCATTGGCAGTTAATATTGATTGGCCCTCATACCAGTTGGATGTAAGGAATGCCTTATTGTACGAAGATTTGCAGAAAGAGGTGTTAATGGGTCAACCTCTTGACTCAAGGAAAGGATGGTAGAGTATGTATTTTTCACAAGGCCATTTACAGTCTTAATCTGCCTCCTTGAGCCTTGTTTGACAAATTTAATGTTGTAGTCTCTGGAATTGGCTTAATCCAGTGCAACTTTATTCATTTGGTTTTTGTCCACCTAAAGGAGTGGTACTTCAGTAGTTTATGTTGATGATATCATCATCACTAGTAGTCACTGGAATGGGGTTGCAGATGTTAAGAAATGGCTGCAAGCAAGTTTCAAAAAAAGGAAACAATATTAAAATAATGTATCATCATAGACCAAGCAAACGCCAAAGAAAGACCAAATCTCAGAGTGGCGAGAGGAGTGAGGTTGCACTAAGTTCACAACTATTCATTTTGTTAAATCAGCTTGTTGTCATGCGAGTATTGGTCACAAGACTCACAACAAGCTCTTCTAGGTACTGCACACAATCAAAGAGTGTTTTCAATGTGTTGTCTTCAGGTATAGGGGCAGAGGTGGAAGGTAAGGTGTGAGAGCTGCATTTAGAAGGCATGGGAGTATGAGACCAGCCTTGTTCAGTCCGCTGAATTTTCATGGAAGTGAGGGTGTGTTCATTGTAAGGGTTTGGTTTGGATCTTGTCAGGAAGCACATATCCAAAGGGTACACAAAAAGTGTCAAATATTTTGTAAAGGTAATGGCCATAGGGCAAAGATTTTCATGGTCTAGAGAAGCAAGGCTTCTTTCCTTGGAAGCCAACATATGATGAAGCATGAAAATGGGCAGGTTAAGAGGTTTCTTTTTCAACAGAGCACACATGAAAAGGAGGACAAGATTTGTCTCCAAGTTCGTTGAACCAGCTTGGGACAACAATAAGTTTCCAATTGTTGAATAATTGGGTAAAATGGAGGACCTAACTTTAATGATAGGTTTCTCCCTCTAAATGACTAAGTAATCATTAACACTCCCCCCTAAGTTGGAGCATATATATCACATGTGTCTAGCTTGTTACAAATGAATTTCACATAAGCACCTCCCAAGGATTTAGTGAACAAATTAGCAAAATGAAACTCAAAACTTCACATGAGTGATTGTAATGAGCTTCTGCACAAGTCTCCAAATAAGGTGGCAATCAACTTGAATATGTATTTTCTACTCATGGAAGACCAGGTTGACGGCAATTATGGTCATAAATTTCCACGAAATTGTCAAAATTTCTATTGAAATTTTTGATATCTACCACCTTAAAAATCGAAATGGCAATTGATTTCCGTTTGACATGATTTCATTGAAATCTCAATGAATCATCTGAAATTTATCGAAATCTCAAAATTTTAGCGAAACTTATCAAAATTTTTACCATAGAATGAAATGTCCTTGAAATTCAAATGAGAGATTTAGGAGTGAAGTGAAATTTCTATCTTAATTTATTCTATTTTTTTATCTAAACAAAAGATTATTACAAGGGATTTTGAAATTATATGACCAAATACACTTACAAGTTATAACCACATTTTATTTAACCATTCATGTCTAAATTATCATTATTTGCATAACAAATAATATTTAAATGATTTATGAATTTCATTTGTATTAATTGAATATGTTCAATGCACATTATCATACAAATATGTTTGATATACATATTATATTACAACTTTTCCACCTCATACAAAAATAGATGTATTTGTAATATATTAGTCCTAAAACTTACATTGATGTCTTTTAACCATTTCTAAGGTTTCATAAAAGAGTTCCTTGCTTTACTATTGATTTACGTTATTTTTTCAAATAGACATCGAAATCGAATTTTTTGTCAAAATTTCCGTATTTTTGTAGCTTCAAAATTTGAGTCAAAATTGAAAGTTAAGACCTTGTAGGCAATATGAATAGCAACTCAATTATCACACATCAACTCCATTGGATGAGAAATTGTGGAAAACCTAGTTCTTTGAGCATGTTCTTCAACCAAATAAAGTTTACATGTAATGTGCGCCATAGTCCTATGCTTTGACTTAGCACTTGACCTAGCCACCACAAATTGTTTCTTACTTTTTCAAGACACCAAATTACCACCATGTATACAGTACCCAGTTTTGGATCTTCTGTCTGAAGGCAACCTAGCCCAATTTGTATTTGTATATCCTAAAAATGAGTGATCCTGATTATGATATAAGAGATATTTCTTTGGAGCACCTTTGAGAAATCTCAAGAGGCGAATTACTGCATCCTAACGACTTGTTCTCGGGGAGTCGAGAAATTGACTCATAACACTTGTTACGAAGGAAATATCTGGTCGAGTACTCTAAGATAATTCAACTTTCCAACAAGTCTCCGGTACCGTCCTGGGTTAGGCAACAAATTACCCATATTTGGCACTAACTTACTTTTAGGATCCATGGGTTTATCAATGGGTTTGGATTCCCACAACCCAGTCTCATCTTGAAGATCAAGAACATACTTCCTCTATGACAAAACTATTTTTGTACAAGATCTCAATACTTTTATAACCAAGAAATACTTTAGTGGTCCCAAATCCTTGGTTTAAAACTTACTCTACTGGAGAAGCTTTTGGTCCTAGATGCTTCCATCATTGTCACGAGTGATGACAGTATCATCCACATACATCATAAGCAAAATCCTATCGGATGGAGTATGACGGTAAAATACAGAGTGATCTATTGCACACCATTGGAGGCCAAACTCAAGTACTACACCATTTCTTAAGCCAACACGTTGAGCCTGACTCCCCTGAGCAACAAACCCATGTGGTTGCTCCATATAGACCTCCTTATAAAGATTATCATGTAGGAACGCATTCTTCACATCTAACTGATGTAAAGGCCGATGACAAGTAGTGGCTAAAGAGATGAACGAATACCTGTCTAACTATTGGAAGACATTAGAAAAAAAAAAAAAAAGCAGCTGAAAATTAACACAAGAAATAAAACTGCTGCCATTAATCTAAAAAATAAAGAACCAAAAATTGCTAGAATTTAAAACATCTCCAACAATCCTCCACATGTTTAAATTATGAAACAAAACAAAAATAAAACAAAGGTTGGGAACCATGAAAAGTCATGCAAAGGGTGGCAATACCTTACGGTTTGAATTGCAATTAGAGAATGTATGCTATGAGCTACAAGAACTTGGTGAATTTTATAATCTTGAACCAATCTCTTTTAGTGCAACTCTATAAACACACAACTCATGACATTTCTAAATACAAGGCTCTTGCGGGTTGGTATAAGTAGGCTATGCACTATAACTGGATTTTCATGGATGCTCTAGAAAGTTTTAGCCCGCTAAATTTTCATAGGGACCGGCCCCACTTCCACACTCATATAGGTGAATCTACCAAGTGTGTAACTACAACTAAACACACCACCAAACAAAGGCTATGGATTCATTATAAACTCATCCTCACAAACGTTGTACTTGTACTCATGGTTTTAAATCGCGGTAGCGGATAGCATAACGTAATGGTAACGGGTGTAACAGGAAGCGGGAGTAGCGGATGTTACATAACGGGAAGCGGGTGTAACGGTTGTGAATTGTTTTGAAGCATGCACAAGCTTGTGCATATTGGCGTACTTGCATGTTTTAAGCTTTTAGCCCTTCTTAGAAAGAGTTTTAGTGTATTTTGGATTGTTTAGTTCGAGCAACTAAGTTATTTAGTAAGGGCAATAAGTTTATATTTGGTTTAAACTACCATTGATAGAAAAATTACCTGTGTGCGCGTATTTATACTCTCATTATTCTTGTTTGTGATAAATTCTTATAAGTGCTAAATTGATTAAATAACAAAATACATTATACACTCCATTAATCTATTAGACACATAAGACATACAAATAATACAAATATAAAATAGTTAGAAAAGAAAGAAGGTTGAAGTTGAAAAATATAAAACGTAAATATCACATTACTAATATTATCAAAATAAAATTTTTCCTAACAAGTTAGTATTTTCAAATTGTTAATTAATGCATCTATTGTGAGTATTTAAAGAAATAGTAAATTTTGTATCATTGTCATCCTCTTTATAATCTTTTCCCCCTTTTGCCACTTGGTATATTGAGAATGATATATGAAAGAGAGGGAAAAAGTGAGAAGTAAAAGTAAAAAAGGAAATAATTTTTTGGTGTAAGTGTCCTGTAGCGGTTACGTAATGGCCGTAGCAGCCTTTACATAACGGTCGTGGTCCGTAACGGCCGCTACGACTGTGATTTTTTTTCCCACCGATTTCACGGTGTGTAACGGTATCGGTAACCCAAAAAACAGTTACGTAACGGCGTTACGTAACGGTCGCGGCCTTTATTTAAAACCATGCTTGTACTATTCCAACACCATAGGGATGAGCAAAACAAAAAAAAAAAAAAATAGTGCTCAGCAAACTACTCAATGACGTGTTATTACCCATTGAACATAATTCATGAAATCTCCAATCACATAGGTTGGGTTGCCGTCATTAGTAGTTTATTTTAAGGGCTTAAGACGCATCCCCTCAATGTTTCTTCCATTAGCTTTATAGCTAGTCCCTTGTCAAAAGATCTGCTAAATTTTTCTTTGATCTTACATAACTCAAAGTGATCACTCTAAGTGAGATTAATTCTCTTACTATCTTATATCTTAGGCGTATATGCCTACTCGTGCCATTATAGGTCTTATTATTTGCTCAAGCTATTGCTACTAGGGAATCACAACGTATGGACAATGGTTGTATTAGTTTAACCAACAAAGGAATATTTGCCAACATATTCCTTAACCAATCAGCCTCATTAGTTGTTTTCTCTAGAGCTACAAACATTGTCTCCATAATGGACTTACCTATGCATGTTTGTTTTTGGGATTTCCAAGTAATAGCAACACTGGATAAAGTAAAAACATGGCCACTCGTAGACTTGATATCAATTGTGTTCGATATCCAATTAGCATCAGAAAATGCTTCTACAACTATAGGAAATCCATAATAAAATAGTCCATAATTTATAGTAACCTTAAGATGTTTCAACACCCTTTTTAGTGCTATCTAGTGGTCATGCTCAGCATTATGATTGTATCTACTAAGTCTACATACTGCAAATGCAATATCTGAGCGTGTATAATTCATTAAATGCATTAAAGAACCCACTATTCGAGCATAGCAATAGGATTGCCTTTATTTTCTTTACTTGGAAACTAGCATCATAAGGAGTTTTAACAAGTGTGCAATCAATATGATCAAATTTTTTCAAAATTTTTTCCGCATAATGTGACTGGAATAAACAAATACCATTGTGCTCAAGTATAACTCTTATACCTAGAATTATGTCTACTTGTCCCAAGTCTTTCATTTCAAATTTTGAAGCAAAAAACAATTTGGTTGAGTTGACGATTTCTATACTAGTGACAAATATTAACATATCATCAACATATAAATATATTATTACACCACTTTTACCATCAAATTTTCTGTACAAACATTTATCTAATTCATTAATTTTATATCCATCGCTAATGAGAATGTTATCGAACTTTTCATGTCATTGTAAAGGTGCTTGTTTAAGTCCATACAAAGATCTAATTTAATTTATAAACTTTATGCTTGGCACTATCTACTTTATAACCTTTAGGTTGTTCCATATAAATCCCTTCTTCTAGATCACCATTCAAGAATGCAGTTTTTACATCCATCTGGTATATGTATAGGTTATATAGAAGCTAAGGCTATTAAAACTCTAATGGTTGTGACCTTTGTAACTAGTGAATAAGTATCAAAAACATCTCCTTTTTGGTTATACACTTCGGCTACTAATCTAACTTTAAACTTATCAATACTATCACCTGAGCTTTACTTCTTTTTAAATACCCATTTACACCCTATTGTTTTATGTCCAGGTGGTAAATCTATAAAATCCCATGTGTTATAAATTTTTAAAGATTCTAATTCATCTTCAATTGCTTCTTTCCAAAACACAGCATCTAGTGAAGTTAAAGCTTGTAGATATGTAAGTGGATCCTCTTCAACTAGAAAATTTGTTACCAAGTTTGATTCAAAAGTTGTTTCCTTTCTAGATCTTTTACTTTTCCTAGGTTCAAAATCTTTTACACTGTCGTCAACAATTTCTTTTCCACGAGATGTTTTATCTATTATTTCTTCTTTATGTTTTAAAGGAAAAACGTTTTCAAAAAATTTTGAATCTTGTGCTTCTATTATTGTATTTGGTTGTAACACATTATTATTAGATATAATAATTAAGAATCTATATGCAACACTATTTTGAGCATATCCTACAAATACACTATTACTAGTTTTAGGATTAATTTTCCTTTTTTTTACTTGCTACTTAAGCTAAACACTCACACTTTCAATATTTTAGATTGGGCTTATAGTCATTCCATAATTCATAAGGTGTTTTATAACTTTTGTTAGGTCGTATTCTATTGAGTATATGATTAGCAGATAGAATATCTTCTCCCCACATATTAGAAGGCAAACCTGAACTTAATAACATTACATTCGTCATATCTTTCAATGTTCTATTTTTCCTTTCAGCTATACCATTCTGTTCAGGTGTATACGGAGTTGTTACTTCATGTAATATTCCATTTTGTTCAAAAAATTCAGTTAAAAATCTTCATTGGTATTCTCCTCCTTAATCAGTTCTTAATCTTTTAATTTTCCTATCTTTTTAATTTTCCACTTCTGTTTTAATTTTTTTTTTTTAAAAAGAGCATCTTTAGCTTCATCTTTTAATTTTAATAAATAAACTATTGTATATCTTGAGAAGTCATCAACAAAGGTTATGTAATATTTTTTACCACCTCTACTCATCTGATTTTTAAAATCTCCTAAATCACTATGGATTAAAAGGTTTCTAGTAAATTTTGCTTCTACACAATTCCACATTTTTCTTTGTTAAGAGTTAGCTAAGCTTTCTACTAGACCTAGATTCCTCATTCTTTTAACAGAAGCAAAGTTTATATGTCCTAATATATCATGCCAAAGATCTAAAAAATCTACTAAATAAGTAGAAAAACAAACATTTTAATTCATACTATTAATAACAGTCAACACAAACAGTTCATTATTACAATAACCCTTACCTAGGAAGACATCATTATGAGTCAAGATCAATTTTTGTGAGTGAAAAAACCAGTTTGGTACCAAGGTTATTGAGGATGGATCCAGAAATCAAGTTTCTCCTTGTATCTGGTACAGGTGAGGATTAGGCATTATCCATAAATACTAATTCCCCATCAACTTTTTCATATTTATTGAAAAGATTACGATCACTGCATATATGTTTAGTGGCATCGGTATCTACTACCCAGTCATGTGGGTTTTGTATTTTCCACTAAAGTCACCTTGGATACCACTGCAGCAATCACCTCATCTTCTACTATATTGTCTTGGGGCTTATTATTATTATGAATATTATTATTACTACTACTACTATTATTACCATCCCTTTGGAAAAACCTACACTAAGGTGCATGATGTATAGGTTTACCGCAAACATAAAAGTTACCTCGTGTCTTCTTTATGTTGGAGGAGTTGTATCTAAATCAATTGTCAAAATGTTTGCCATTTCGATCTCCTCGGTTGTTGATTCGTTTGTGCAATCAATTGTTGGTTTTGTTGTTTTCTCTGGCGCTAAACCTTCTATTGTTGTAGTTCCCCCTACCTTGTTTCCCAGTTCTGAAGTTCCCCCTAGATCTCACCTGACCATCTTCCACCAAGTTTGCCTTTCCCATTAATTCATTATTATAAACTGCCATTTTTCTATTAGCTTCTTCTATCCTCAGGTAGACGATAAGTTGTTCTAAGTTCATATCCTTCTTCTTGTGCATCAAAGTTCCCTTAGTCTCATTTCAAGATGGTGGCAACTTATCAATTAGAGAAGCTGTCTGAAATACATCATTTACTTCTACTCCCTCAGCCAACATAACATGCGACAATTTTTAAAATTCTCGAATTTGGAGATCTACTATTTTTTTTATCTGTCATCTCGTAGCGTAGGAATTTGCTGCAAGCAAATTTCTTGGTTCCAGCATCTTCTGTGATGTAATTCTTGTTGAAGATTTCCCATATTTCCTTGGCAGTGTCATACTTATAGTAAACATCATAAAACTTGTTTTCCAAAGTATCGAGAATTTAGTTCTTGCACCTCTCGTTATCTTCCTCCCACTTTAATTTGATGTGATTATTATTTCCTTCTGGCTAAGGTCGGGGAATTTCTAGAACATAGACCCCTAACAGTGTTTTCAGGGCAAAATAAATTTTTGCTTTCCAACGCTTGTATTTGGTCCTATCAAAAGATTCCACAAGGGTGAGGTCAGCTAGTAGTTTCTCAGTGTAGGATTAAAGGCGGGCATTTCAGTTTTAAGATTGTAAGAATTAAAATGAAATAAAAATAATAACTTAATTAAATTAGTGAGACAATTACAAAAAGAGAAACTGAGGTGTGGTAGGCTGGGGCTTGTGTGCACTCATAAACTCCAGAGCTTTAGGAGCTATAGTATACGGTTACCCAATGTAGAGGATGGAAAAGAAACAACAATAAGATGATAGAAAAGAAAATAATAACAAGATATTTACTAGGTACTACTACTGGATGATGGAGAGAAAAAATATGTAAGAAAGGAAAGAGATACTATTCTTTGGTTGTGTTTTGGAAAGGGCTGGAGATACCCTTTTTATAGGCTGCATAGAGGAGTAGCATCCAGCCGGTCATTGCAGCAGATTAATGGTATTTTACCATTCAAATACCACCATTAATATCTAGCTATTGGAAGACATTAGACAAAAAAAATAGCTGAAAATTAACACCAAGAAACAAAATGCTGCCATTAATCCACAAAATAAAAAACCAAAAAGTGCTGGAATTTGAAACATCTCCAACACTAAGTATATGCTTAGCAACAAGGTGGTCCTTCAAATGAGCCACATAACCATCAAGATTGAATTTCACATTGTACACCCACCGACAATTAATCATGGACTCATCAGGAGGAAGAAGTACAAAATTTTAAGTAACATTATCATCTAACGCATGCAACTCTTCAACCATTGCGTTCCTCCACTTGGAATAGGATATTGCATTAGAAATAGATTTTGGAAGAGCAACAGAAGACAAAAGTACTAACGAAGCAGTTATAGTGACAAGAAACATAGCATACAAAATTAGATATTGAATGTTGGGTACAAGTGCGTTTACCTTTCCGAACAATTATAGGAGGATCAACATCATGGGAAATAAGATCATCTAATGGGGGAACCAGAGACGCAGTAGTAGAAGTGGGAGGAGGCTGTCCTCCTATGAGTCACCGCATGTATACTTACAAATTGGAATGATTCAAATGACTAGAAGGACTCAAACTAGATGAAGATGTGGGAGGTGTGGGCATAGATAAAAGATCGAGATCTAAAGGTAGAGGAAGGGACTCATCAAGGTCAACAAAATTCAATGAATCGAAGTACTATAGTGTAGACTTAAAATGGTGACATTAGTAAAGACAAATAATCAATGTGAAATAGGGCTATAAAATCAATATTCCTTTTTGAGTATAGGAATAGCCCAAAAAAATTACATTTGATAGCACGAGGATCCAAGTTATCCTTTTCTGAAGTTACTCATGGACAAAGGACACACAACTGAATATATGAGGAGGAAGGGAGAACAAAGGAGCCTTAGGGATGATAACTAAATCTGGGATTTTACTACCAAGGATAGAGGATGACATTTTATTGATGAGAGAGTAGTTTATGAGCACAACATATACCAACAACAACAAACAAAGCCTTAAGTCCCACTAAGTGGGGTTGACTTCATAAATCCTTTTCTGCCAATTGTGATCATGGACAATTTTTTTTGACAAATTTAGGACCATTAAATCCTTATTTTCTCATTCCAAGTTTTATTTTAGGTCTACCCCTATCTCTTCTTCTACCCTCACAGTAACTAACTCATTTTTCCTCATGAGCACACTATGTGGCCTACGTTGTAAGTGCTCAAAACATTTGAGTTGCCCCTCCCTTATCTTCCACAAGAGTTGTGCCTAACTTATTGCAAATATGTTCATTTCTTAATTTTTCTTTCAACGTTATACCCCTCACCCATCTAAGCATTCACATCTCGACAACTTTTACTTTTTGGTTATGTTGTTATTTAGTCGCCCAACATTTTGATCCATGTAGCATAGCTGGTCTTACAACCATTCTATAAAATTTCCTTTTTAATTTTAAGGGGATTCTACAATCACAAAGCACACTTGAAGTACTTTTCCATTTTACTCAATCTGCTTTAACTCTATGCATTACATCCTCTTCAATTTCTCCTTTAGCTTGCAGAATAGATCCAAGGTATCGAAATCTACTACTGCTATTGGTTTCTTTATTATCAAGTTTAACTTTGTCTCCAATATTCCTCCGACTATGACTAAAATTACATTTCATATACTATATCTTATTTCTACTTATCCTAAAGCCTTTAAATTTTAAAGCTTCTCTCCATTATTATCACTTAGATTCTACTACACACGTACTTTCATCAATCAAGACGATATTATGTGCAAACAACATGTACCATGGAACCTCATTTTGGATACTCCTAGTCATTTCATCTTTCACTAAAGCAAAAAATGAGGGCTCAAATAAAATCTTTGATGTACACTTATTGTGATTGAAAATTCTTAATCTCTCCACCTATAGTCCTAACACTAGTCATCACTCCATCGTACATATCTTTAATGACATTAGAATGCCTACTACATGCTCCCTTTTTTTTTTTCTAGAACCCATCATAAAACTTTTTTAGGTACTCTATCATACGCTTTCTCTAAGTCAATGAATACCATATGCAAGTCCCTCTTCTTTTCCCTAAACTTTTCCATTAATTTTCTTTAAAGATAAATAGCTTCTATAGTAGACCTCCTAGGCATAATATCAAATTGAATTTTGAAACCTTTGTTTCTATCCTTAATCTTTGTTCAGCTACCCTTTCCCACAATTTCATTGTATGGCTCCTAAGTTTAATTCCACGATAATTATTACAATTTTGAATATCTCCTTTATTTTGTATATAGTTATTAAAGTGTTTTTCCTCTATTCATAAGTTATTTTCTTAATTTTTATAATTGTGTTAATGAAATTAGTTAACCATATAATTCCGTTATCACCTAGATGTTTCCAAACATCAATTGAGATGTTATCCGATCCTATAGTTTTTTCATTTTTCATCTTTTTAAGTGGAAACTTAACTTCGTTAACTCAAATTTTGGCAATAAATCTCGTATTTTTAACCTTTTTTTTTTTTTTTCATTTATCAATTCTAAGCTTAAGCCTTTTTCTTGGTTTTCTTTAAATTTCTTACTAAAGTCAGTTCACCATCTTTCTTTTGTGTCTTCTTCCTTGACCAAGGCAATATCATCCGCACTTTTTATACATTTTTCATTACCTAAGCCCTTAACTCTTTCTTTCTCTAACTCTAGCAAGTGTAAATGTCTCTTTCTCTTTTTTTTTGTATCTAATCTAGCATACAAATTATTAAATGATCTGTGTTTAGCTTCACTAATGGCCTTATTTGCATCTTTTCTCACCTCTTTATACTTTTCAAAGTTTTCTATGTGTTTACATTTTTCCCATGTTTTATACCAAATTCCTTGTCTTTGCAACTTTTTGGACATCTTGATCCCACCATAGACTTTCTTTGCTATACGAGAATCTTCCTCTTGATTCACTTAAAATCTCTTTTGCTATTTTTTTAATAAATCTAGTTATCCTTCTCCAAAAAGTGTTTGTGTGTAAATCATTCTCTACAGTCCAATCATCATCTTTGATCATTTTATCTTTAAATTTTATTATATTTTCTCCCTTTAGGTTCCACCAAACTATTTCTCTTGCACTGATTTCTTTTATCCTTTCTCTTCCATTTTTTAATACATATATGTAACACTGAACCTCTATATTGTGTGGTTAAGCTTTCACGTAGGATAATTTTACAATAATTACACAATAAACGATCTACCCTCCTAGTTAAGAAAAAATCTATTTGACTTTTATTTTGTCCGCTCTTGAAGGTTGTTAAGTGTTCTCTCTTCTTGAAGCAAATGTTCATTGTAGTAAAATCATATGACATGGCAAAGCCTAAGATTGTCTCCCCAAACTCCTTTTTGTCATCATATGCATATCTTCCATGTATCCTGTCCTAACCTTTATTATCCCTTCCGACGTTTCCATTCAAATATGCTTTTATGAATATCTTCTTAGTTCCTAATATTCTTTTTATAATTCTATCAATATCTTCCCAAACTATCTCTTTAGGTTTTCTACTAAGCCTACTTGAGGAGCATAAGCACGTATGACATTTATTATCTCTTGGTCTAAGACCATCTTGATTTTTATAATTGTATCCCCTACTTTTTTGACATCTACAATGCTATCTTGTAAATTTTTGTCTACTATAATTCCTACCCCATTCTCATGTTTTTCTTTTCAAGTGTACCAAAGTTTGAATCCTGATTTTTCAATTTCTCTAGCTTTCTCTCACACTCACTTAGTTTCTTTTAGGCAGATTAGACTAAGTTTTCTTCTAATCATTTATTCCCTTATCTGTAGTAATAAATCCATGAGAGTAATTCAAGGTAGTTTGCTTAGAATACTTGAGGTAGAAAAATGGTTGATTATACATGTCAAATAGTCAGTGGCAGCAGAATCTATGACCCATGTGCTAGTGGGAGAGATAGTGCTGCTCAATGACAGACAAGATGTAGGACTCCCTTTCTGAACAAGAGATGCCCTATGAAGAGATTCTTGTTGGGATGAAGGCCTTAAATTTTGATTTCAATTCAAATTTCGAAGCTCCAAAAGTATGGAAATTTCGATTTCGATGTCAATACCGATTTTGATTTTAAAAAAATAATGGAAATCAGTAGTAAAGAATGGAATTCTTAGTGAAACCTTAGAAATGGTTAACAAACATAATAATGTAAGTTTAAATACATCTATGTTTGTATGAGGTGGAAAAGTTGTAATGTAGTATGTGTCTCAAACGTATTTGTAAGATAATATGCATTAAACATATTTAGTTAATACAAATGAAATTTATAAATTATTTAAATATTATTTATTATACAAAGAATGATAATTTAGACATGAATGGTTAAATAAAATGTTGATTTAAGTTATTTTTTCATACAATTTCAAAAGTACTTGTAATAATCTTTTGTTTCCAAATAAAATAAATAAAATAAATTAAGAGATAAATTTCGCTTCACTCCTAAATCTCTCTCATTTGGATTCCAAGGAAATTTCATTGTGTAGTTAAAATTTCGAAAAGTTTCTTTAAAATTTTGAGATTTCGATAAATTTCGGATGATTCGTTGAGATTTCGATGGAAAATATGCAAGATGGAAATCAACTGTCATTTCGATTTCGAGGGTGACAGAAACCAGAAATTTCAATGGAAATTTTGAAAATTTTGCGGAAATTTTGATAATTTTGCAGAAATTTAAGACCTTGGTTGGGATTCCCGATAGTGCAGGATCCTCAAATAGTCCTCTGAGACAGATGTACTATGTTGTTTGCCAATGGCTAATGAGGGAAACATGTTTCTAAGGTTCATGGACTCCATCCCAATACCCACAAACAATGAACAATCACAAACACACTGATACAGCTGTGGTACACCACTGATACAGCCCCAAACACATCACAAATGCATAGATACGGCACTGCCACAGCCCAATTACCAGCCTCTAAGCCTCTAATGGCATTAATGAAGTGCTGCAAGTGAGGAATTGAAAGGTTTGGATCTTTGGGGCAAAATCCATGACCCATGACTTGATATCATGGTTTACAGAGGATTCAAGACATGGGGAAATAAATTGGATAAAAAATAAGGCTTAACAAAGCCTCACAGGCTGGCCTGGACAATCGGGCTGTTATCCTTCAGTGGGCTCATAAGGGCACTTGGCTGGCCTTCCAGCGATGGGATTTCAGGAGGCTACAGATTGGCATTTTTTTTTTAGGCAACTATAATGCTGATTTTTCAAAACTCAATTATTATGTTTCTAAAACTGGCAATGTCCAGAAAATTATTGGCAGCTATTGCTTTTTCGAGCGACTGCTGGAGCTGTTTCAGTCTTTCAGACCTCCAGTGGTGTAAACGACCCTTCTAGTTTCAGACATACATAGGATTTGACGGTTTAGGTCTCAAGAACTTGCTTCGATAACCTGCTGAGAATGCTTAGTAAATGGGAAAACCTAAAACAGCGAATAGGTCTCCCCCTCTATTTATAATGTATCCCTTGTACACTACAATGACTTTCTACCTATACTAACTTACTAAAAAATACTAACAAAGCAATAACACAGCAATAACCCCTTCCCCTCTCCACCAAAAAAAAAAAAAAAAAATCCATTCTGCAAACCACGTGTAACCTATCTAATCAAGTTTTGAATTTTTGAACTGGGTTCTGAATAATTAGCATAAGTGATGACTAATGTCTTACAATTTATAGGCATTAAGAATATTAAGAGGGGCAAGAGAGCATCTCTGGCTGATTGGATTGGTTCAATATTAAGAAACCAATTATTAAGGGGCAAAAGGAAATTAAATCTTATGAAGAGCCACTTATTAAATTCCTTGTTTATTACAAAATGTTAAAGATGTTTCATTGTGGTGAGGGAGGATGCTTGTCATGATTTTCATGTCACAAATATTTGCATAGTTTACAAGTCTGGTAAATTTTTTTGAATTTTCTCAACCGTAACAAATGGGCTATCAAACTCTTGTTCCCTCTTTATCTAGATCTATGTGATGTTATTTATGACATGAGAAGTTATCTTAATTACCCCTCTCCTGCTGCTTCTTCCTATATAATGTGATTTCCTGGTTCATGTTTCATTTCTCGTTTTTCTTTTCTTCTCTTTTGAGCCTCTATAAAGCTGTCACAGTTGAATTGGGTTCTATTGCCCCCACTCCACCTCCCTTCTCTTCTTTCTGGCATCCTGTAGCAATTTGTTTCTAGGTGCTCCATAAAGTTGTATATTTATTCTCTCGCATTTAATTGTTCTCTATGGTTATGCAATTACTTTCTCTTGTGCAGCAGATAAACTATGCATGGCGCATATCTGATGCTTTCCCAAATCAATACGCACTTTCTTATTGTGTAAATAAATGTTTATTCTCATTTTTTTTCAGGGCTCCATCTGTATTTAATATTCTGCTACTGCTGCTTCGTGACTCTTCTAATTTTAAGATCAGGATACAAGCTGCTGTTGCGTTGGCTGTGCCATTTTCAGTACATGGTGAGTTGTTGATTTCTACTTGTCACTACTATTATGGTTAAAAGGTTAAAAGTATGATTATGGTTTCTATTGCTCTCATGGTTTTAAATCGAGGTAACGGATAGCGTAATCTAATGGTAACAGGCGTAACAGTAAGCGGGTGTTACATAGCGGGAAGTGGGTGTAACAGTTGTGAATTTTTTTCAAGCAAGCACAACCTTGTGCATATTAGTGTATTTGCATGTTTTAAGCTTTTAACCCTTCATATAAAGACTTTTAGTGTATTTTGAAAAATTACGTGTGTATGTTTTATACTTTATCATTATTCTAATGCATGATAAATGAAATACATTATACACTCCATTAATCTACTAGATACATAAGACATACAATTATACGAATAATACAAATAGACAATGACTAGAAAAGAAAAGAAGGTTGAAGTTGAAAAATAAAGAACGTAAAAATCAAAATGCTAATTTTATCAAAATAAAATATTTTCCTAACAACTTAATATTTTCAAATTGTTAATAAAAATAGTAAATTTTGTATCATTAACATCCTCATTATAATCTTCCCTCTCTCGCCACATAGTATATTGAGAATAATTTATGAAAACAAACATGAAAAGAAAAAGTAAAAAAGAAAATATATATATATATATATATATATATTTTTTGCATAACAGTCCTATAGCAGTTACGTAACGGTCACGGTCTATAATGGGCCCTACGACCGTGATTATCGGGAACCCAAAAAACCGTTACGTAATGGGGTTACATAACAGTCACGACCGTTATTTAAAACCATGATTGCTTTCTTTGTATTTTCTTTGTTTCCCTCACTGCAAGAGTCTCCATCTGAATAGAAAAACAGTGACTGCTTAAAGTTACATATTTACATGCAAGTAAGGTAGAACAAGTTTTGTAAGTTTGGACTTTATGAGAATTGGTGGGATACTAATTTGGGTTCAATATGTTCTTTTGAAAGTCTATGGTGTCAAATATTTTGTGAATGGCCGAATCAATTGGCCTTGAGTTCTATATATTATATATAGATTTTGCAAGAATGCTATACATGGAAAGTAAATAAGGTCTAGCATAATTCTAGCCCTATACAAGTAAACTATAATCTGTCAAGCCCTATATATGTAAACTAAATATATGCTAACTGTACAAAATAATGAATTGAAATATAAGGAAATATATGTGGGCTGAAGTAAGGAAAGAAATCTTTTGCTTTGCTGTTCTGTTGACAGCCCCCCTCAAATTGATGCAAGGTTGATCAACAAGCATCAATTTGCTACTTAGGAAGCGACGTCAATGATGAGTGAGAGCCTTGGTGAAGATATCCGCCATTTGTAATTTAGTGGAAATGTGTGGAAGAGTGATAACACGAGCTTCAAATGCTTCACATATAGAGTGACAATCGACTTCAATATGCTCCGTGCGTTCATGATAGATAGGATTGGCCATGATCTAGATAGCACTTGTATTATCGGCATGTAGAGGTGTAGGATTGGTCTCATAAAAATCTAGCTCAGCAAGCAAGCCTCGAAGCCAAATAATTTCAAAGCAAGCACAAGACATTGCCCGGTATTCAGGTTCCGTCGATGACTTAGAAACTCTGTCTTGCTTCTTACTCTTCCAAGAGATCAATGTATAACCTAAGAACACACACCAACCAGTGATGGAGCAAAGTGTATCCTCACAACCACCCCAATCAGCATCGCTATAAGCAGCAAGGCGAGTAGAATTACCTGTAGGGAATAATAAACCACGGGCAGAAGTGCCCTGAACATAGCGTATGATCCTACGGACAATAGCCAATTGAAGATGACGAGAAGTTTCAAGAAACTAGCTAACTTGCTGTACAACAAAAGAAATGTCTGATGTAGTAATGGTGAGATAGACAAGACTACCAACCAACCTCCGATATAAACAGGGATCAGCAAGAAAGTCACCCTCCTCTTTGCGAAGCTTGACATTTAATTCCATGGGAGTATCAACAGAAGTACCCTTGTGGCCACCCAGTAACTAGCATACTTATGTTCATCGAGTGAAATACCTGAGGGACTGCGATTCACCTCAAGACCAAGAAAATATGTGAGAGACCCATGATCTTTCATATGAAAAGACTGAGAGATGAGTCTTGAGCTCAGCAAGTAAAGCAGAATCAGAACCAGTAATCACAATATCATCAACATAAACCAAAAGAACAACAATACCCATGCCTGATTTGTAGTAATCCAGGAAAAATAATAATAAAATAAATAAATAAATATTAATTATTAATTAATTAATTAAACATTATTAAGGAAATTAATTAAACTAAGAAATCTGATGGTTATGCGTACATATATGCTTAAATACATATAAGGATAAATTATATATATATATAAGTATATAATAAAGTATAAAGTAAAGGAAAGAAAAAAAAAAGAAAAAAAGAAAACTTAGTGTCTAAGCTTCCTGGCGCAAACAGAGAGAGGAAAAGAACAAAATTTCTCACGCAACAGAATAGAAAGAAAGAAGAAGGGAAAAAAAAAAACTCTCTGAGACTCACGCTTTCCACTCCTCTCTCTGCGGTTTCGCGACAGATTCTCGTCCAATTGAAAATCCGAAAATACTACTGGACTCTATTCTCCGCTACCGACATTTCTACCGAAGTGGATTTGTCGTAGGAGCAACGTAGACATATCTTCTAGGATAAGGCAAATTCTCATTCTTTCCTCAATTTTTCTTAAATTTTAAGCCAAATTGGCGATCGGACACCACCACGAGAATCTAGGGATGATTCTCTACAAGTCTAGTAGAGCGGATTTCTCGTGGGATCGTTGTAGGCATAATCCCAAAACTAAGATAAATGGGTTATTTAGAAATTAATTGTTAGTTAATTATTGTAAATTATGAAAGGTTAAAATAATATTTTATTGGGGTTGATTTGATTGAATCAGGGTTCGAGTGAGCGCCGCGGGTATAATTTTGGGAACCCTGCAGGCGTGGTTCAGGAAATCAGATTAGAAGGAATAAAATTATATCAGTATTTTATTAAGGTGAATTGGTTATTTACAAGCATATGGAATTTATTATTTATCTATATGATTTTTTTTAGAGCAACTTGAGTACTAGAAAATGATGATTTTATTTAAGGTTTATATTTGAGATAATTGCATATGATATTAAAGTCATGTGACATGGGAATAATTTTTCCTAATAAATTGAATATGAATTACTGTAGTATTTGGGTTTGCATGTGGGGATGTTTGGAATGATTATGGGATGATGAATGAATTGTTATGTTTGACTCATGTGTGGAAATGTATTGATCTGTTGGATTACTGTGTGAGAATGTATTGATCTATTGGATACCTATGTGGTAATGCATTGATGCGTCTGTGTGAACTAACTGATGTGGTTATTCGTATGCATCTTAATATAATGTTGACATGAAGAGGTTGTTATATTGCTTAGATATAAATCATGATATGACGTTGGTAGGTCGATGAGCTCGTCATATTATCATTTATATGGGATAGGACATTGTCAGGTCGAGGAGTTTGTTCTACTGATGTACTACGAGTAGGTCATGGGGATTGGATACTGGTGAATAGTGGTACCTGTGTGGGCCACGTGTCGCGGAAGCTGGAGTGGTGCCTGTGTAGGCCACGTTATATCCTGTGTGGATAATGACGTCTGTGTGGGCCATGTTATGTATCATGTGTGGATGGTGGCGCCTGTATGGGCCATGTTATGTACCCTGTGTGGGTAGTACTGTCTGTGTGGGCCATGTGTAGATAAGAAGTGCGTAGCTACCTGTTTGGGCCATGTACTGATATGTATGCAGTTGTTCTGTGTGGGCCACATACTGAGGACATTAGAAGATGAAGTATAAGTTGCATGATTCCTACGTAGATGTGTTGTGCATGTAAATTTAATTAAAACATAATAATAATGGTATATCATATTGTGAATGCATGTGTGTGCATGCGGCGAGGTAAACATACCGCTGGGGGCTTGCTGAGAAAGGCGAGTGCTCTGCTAGGTAGTTTCTTGATATCAGTGCAAAGTGATGCTACTTGTATTGGCGAGTAGACATCCCGATTCCCAGAAACCTTTGCCTTTAAAATAATAAAGATGTGTACACTGGCGGCGAAGTAATTTTTCACCTGAGGGCTTACTGAATAAGGCGAGTGCTCTGGTAAGTAGTTTTTAGTACCAGAGCAGAGGGAAGCTACTTGTATGTGTGGGTAATCTTCCCTATCCTCGGGGACTTTCGCCTACATAAAAATTATGTACTTGTGTATATTGGATGTGTGTATGATATCAGATGTCAGTGATGTTATTAATGATACATTTTCTCAGTTGTTATTGATATTATAAGAGAAGTAGTTTATTTTGATATATAAATATTAAAACTCATATGTCACACACTATTATAATTTATTCCACCCATACTGAGAAGTGTCTCACCCTAGTGGATCAACAACTTTTCAGGTTTTTTTGGAGATTGGGTTTGAAGACCGAGGCTGGGATTGTTTTTTGGTGGTTTCTTTTTGGGGTATTGTGAGATACTGGTATATATACAAATATATTTGTACAAGGTTATGTTTTAAATGTTGGTTGTGGATACGGATATCTGGATATTGTAGTGTTCGTTTTTGGGTTGTTATATAGAAATCTAGTATTTATTTGAGGTTATTTATTTATATTCCGCTACGTGCATGTTAATTATGGTATCAGATATTGGTAATTGGAACACGTGGCATCCGAGCCCCACTTGGCTTGTTCGGGGCGTCACATGATTTCTAAAGAAACAATGTAGTGTCATACTTGCTCTGTTTGAATGAAAATTGTAATAAAGTGGTGCGGAATTTATCAAACCTGACCCTCGAAGCTTGTTTTAGACCATAAAGAGAACGATGAAGCTTACGCACATGTGAAGTTGAAGAGGGAAACAAGCCCAGGGGTGGCTTCATATAAATACTCTTTAAGATCCCCGTGAAGAAAAGCATACTTGACAACCATCTAATGTAGCGGCCACTCACTGGAAGCAGCAATAGCCAGAATCGTATGAACAGTAGTCATCTTAGCCACAGGAGCAAAGGTCTCTTCATAATTGACACCATATTCCTGATTATTCCCAAGTGCAATAAGGTGAGCTTTGTAACGATCCAGATTTCCATCAGATCGGACCTTGACTAAGTAAACCCATTTACAACCCAGAGGAATAATGGTGGGAGGACAAGGCTTAATGTCTCAGGTGTGATTGGTCTCTAGAGTGGCAATTTCTTCCTGCATAGCTTGTAGCCAACAATCATGTTTGGCAGTGTGAGTAGGAAGTGGAAATGTCTAAATTGGACAATGCAACAGTAAGTGCTGAAACAGAGTTACCATAACTTGAAGAGGGAAACCCATACCTGTCCCGAGGTACAGACACTTCGAGAAACCCGTACCTATAGGGTACGAGTAACTTCAAGGATTTGTTTGTTTTTCCTTTTTGCAACTCCATTTGTTGTGGGAATGTGTGCACAATGACTCATGAATAATATCATAGTTAGTCATATAGGTAGCGAATTGGTTACTAAAGTATTCCTTAATCGTATCATAATTAGTCATATTGGTAGCGAATTGGTTACTGAAGTATTCCTTAACATCATCACTAGGAACTATATTGACTAGTACATCAAACTGAGTCTTTATTTCAAAATGAAAAGCACAAAACGTCTTAAACTACTTGATCTTTTATGAAATAAAAGGTAACAAAATATCTGAACCCCTGATTTGACGTGGCACAACTAGGACCCCAAATATTGGAATGAACTAAGATGAAAGGGTTGACCCTCCGTTTATTGACTCAATAAGCAAACAGAAGATGATGGTGCTTTTCAAAAAGAATCGCACTCAAGATTAGACACTGAACTCACAGTAGGAACTAGCCTGATGTTTGGTCAGCTAGATGGATTATTGATAGTAGAATAGAATGAAAATTTATATTTCAAATATGTAAAATTAGAAAGATCAATTTCATTCATTTTCATTCAATTCTTACGTGCCAAACAAATCATAGATGTTTTAACTTGTCTGACAAAGGATGACGACGACGACAGTGGATATGAAGTGGTGTGGCAGCAGTAGTGCAAGCAACAGAAGGAGGGAGTGAAAGCAACAAAAGAGGAAGCAACTCAAAGTAGTAAAGTCCGCCAGCCTCATGTCCTAATGCCAATTGTCTTCCTCATTTTAAAATCTCAAATAACAACTGAATTTGAAAAGAAAGGATACCAGTCCAGTGACTTCGTAATCTTATTAAGGGACACGAGTAAAGGGGAATTTGGGACTATACAGAACAGGAGAAAGAGAGATTAAGAAAGTAGGATTAATTGCCCATGAGCAAAGATAACTTGATGTTGCTTTTCAAAATTCTAAAGGGCAGAAAAAAGGTTTGTTATACATGTAATATGGTGAAAGGTTGCAGAATCATTGATCCATGGACTAGTGATAGAGATACTAGATAACATTCAGACTGTAGGATTACCATTTTGAGCAAGAGATGCAATGTGAAGAGATGCTTGCTAGGATGCCGAATACTGCAAGAACCTTGAATGCTCCTCTAGGACAAATATAGTACTATGTTCACCAATGGTTGAACAAATGATTTAAGGAGGGAAACATACTTTTGAGGTTTTGGAACCCATCCAAACGCCTAAAACCAGACCAACAACGAATATGGTAAACAACTGGAACAATCAAGAACAAGATGAACAACGAGAAAAAGTGACAAACAATTGAACATAACACTGCCACGGCCTCAAGGAGCTCAGCTACCTGTCTTATATAGACTCTCATTGTAACAATCTCGTCAACGAAGAGTCACGAGTGATCAGCAGAGAAAAAATGTTCAATATTTGAACAAAACACATGACTTACAACTTGATATTGTAGCTTATAAAAGGATTCAAGACGTGTGGAATCAAATTGAATAAAAAACAAGGCTTAACAAAGCATCACACACTGGTGTGTGAAATAAGAGTTGTCAACCTTCGGCTGGCACATGATACTTCTCTTCGGCAATGCTTTTGTTTTTCAGAAACTCTTGAGTTGCTTTCGGCTATAGTGATGTGGACAATCCTCCTACAGTGGCAGACAAGCATAGGGTTATGTCATTTAGGGCTTGCATTGGTGGCAGCTGCAACACTTAGGATTTAGGTCTCAAGATCAAGCTCTGATAACATGTTGAGAATGATAAATTGGAAACCTTTTTCAAACTTTTAGGTCCTACCTATTTATGATCTGTATCATGAACATTACAGTGACCATTATACCCTTACACTTACTGACACTCCATAGTAACACATAAGTAACACTAAATGCTCAACCAGTAATGTGTGCTTTCCTCCATTCATATGGTATCTTCTTAGTTCTTATGATTGTGTTAAATAAATTAGTTAGCCACAATTCTATTTTCAGCTTTTCCAAACTTCAATTGAATGCTATATCCGGTGCTATAATGTTTCCATTTTTCATCTTCTTTAATGCAAACTTTACTTCAATGGCTCTAGTATAAATCTCAATTTTTTTTTTGCCTTATGCTCGCTTGTCAATCCTGAATTTAAGTTCTCTACTTGTTTTTCATTAAATAGCTTATTAAAATAAGTTCAATGTCTTTCTTTTATATCCTTTTTGAACTAAAACATTTTTATATCAACTAAGTCTACACTTTCTTTCTCAAGTTCTAGCAAGTTTAAATGTCTCTTTTCCTTTATTTCATATCAAGTTAGCATAGAATGATCATATGCTCTATGTTTTACCAAAGTCTATTTTGTTTGTTGTTCCGAATTATGTTGAGCAATGTTATTGTGCACGAGAATAAGCCTATGTTAGGTGTAAAGTGGAAACTGCCATATATCACTATTCAGTCCAGTGCATTAGTGATTGCCTTCTTTTCTTTTCTTCTCTCTCTCTCTCTCTCTCTCTCTCTCTTTTTTGTTTTTTGTTTTTTCTTTTTTTCATTTGTAGATGTTCTATACACCTAGTGATAAAAAGGAGGTTTCACTTGATTTCGTTTAATGTAGAATATGATTCTAGAGTTGCTCTCTCTTATTCTTCTTCAATTCATGCAGAGTATGGGAGATCATATTCAGATATTGTCCAAGGTCTGCAGCGTATACTTGAGAATATGGATTCAGACCAAATTCCAACCCCATCAAGTTTCAAGTATATGGTTATGCTAAAAAAGCAGGTTAATGCCCTCAAATCATTTGCATTGAGTGGTGTCATGGGTGAACCACCTACTGTGTTTGCTTCAGTCATAATCGTCCCATGTAAATCAAATAATAAAATAAATACAGTGGCATCCAATGTCATAGAGTGGAGCTGTCAGGTGTGAAACAATTGGTGTAGTTTAGCTCTGATAGAGGCTTTGTTAATTTGAATTAAGTGCATCTATTGCAAGGTTCAAACTGTAAATGGAAGCGCTCATTGTTTTTAAAGGCCAATTGCTTGTTCTGCCAAGTGCAGAATCCCAAAAGGATTATCTGTGGTTATGCTCATAAAAAAAAATTTTAAAGTTTGCATTTTTTATTTGTCATAGCAATATCATGCCTTAATTTACTGTTCATTTATTTAAATATTAGTATCTTCACACATAATTTATGTTGATCTCTTTTGTATATGCTTTCTGAATGAAAATATATAAATTTATTTCTATAAATGAGAAATTAACAATAACAAAGAGAAAAATAGAACCATTTTTAGTGAGAGCAATCCTACTCCTAATTCAATGGAATGACTTGTTCACCCATGTACTTTTTTCAGCAGCAGCCAAATATCTAACTGTAGCAAGCTAAACCTTGTTCTATTAAATTTTTATTCTGATGTAGTTACTTATAATTAGTCCCTTATATTATTTTGCTGCCAAGAATTCAAATTCCATTTTTGTGGACTCAAATGGCATGATGATCAAAAGCTTCTTTTTTTGCCAGAACAAAACTTCAAATTCAGCCGGCGAAGAGTCACTGTAATAAATTAATTGTTGTACGTAGCTAGAAATGAACCACTTGTAGCATTATATCGGTTTGTTGGTTTTCATTACCTTAATGATTCATATAATAACCAAAGAGGACAAAAGCAACAAAATAAAAAATAAATAAAAAACAGATGGCCAAGTGAGTTTGTTTAATTCCCTAATGAGTGAAAAATGTCGACTTCCTAAAGAAAGAATGCATAATCAAAGCTCGTATTATGGGGAACTGTTACTTTTTTGTATTTATCTTTTTCAAAAAATTTCTTGTGTTATTTACTTATTTTTTTGTTCACTCTATTATTTGTTTGATTTTCTTTCTACAGCTGACATCAACGATGTTGCATGTGCTTAGCCTTGCTTCAGGCACTGAGCATGAACCTCCAAAAGATTTTCTTGTGAAAGTAAGATCTTCATAATTGCTCATACGACTATAACTGCCCTAAATTTCAGTTATAATAATCTTAGTATATTATGTATTCATGATTAATGGTTGCATTTTCTGACCTAGAAAACATGTTTCCTCTGTTAAATTTAACTATCCAGTGCTGTGGTTCAGTTTTGTTGTACATCTTGCCATATTTATGTGGGCATTTGGAAGGATATGCCTCTTTCACATGCTATTTTATGGTTGTTGATGTATGTTCGGCATCTTTTTGTGGATTAACAGAGTTCCTCTCAAGTTTCATGGCTTTTCTTATTCTGTATGATTGCATTTTTTTTTTTTTTAATGCAGAAAGCTTCATTCTTCGAGGAGTGGTTTAAAGTCCTGTGCTCATCATTGGGTACTGTGTCCGAGGCTGACCTTGAGAATCAGAAGAAAGAAATGATAACCCGGGCAATACAATCACTAATTGAAGTATATGAAGGAAGAAATAATAAAGCAAATGCAGAGAGATTTAAGAGCCTGGTCAACAGCATGCAATAAATCACTTGGTCATACTTCATACTTGATGTATTTGTTCTTCTGTATTCTCTTCTTGTAAATTAAGGAATGAACATATTCGTGATAAGTTAGGTGTAGCTCCTATAGAAGATAAGATAAGGGAGGGACGACTCAGATGGTATGAACACTTACAACGTAAGCCAAATAGTGCACCTGTAAGGAAGAGTGACTTAATTACTGTGAGGGACAGTAGAAGGGGTAGGGGTAGACCTAAAATAACATGAGAGGAGATAGTGAGTAAGGATTTAATATCCTTGAATCTATGGTCCATGATCGCATAAATTGGCAGAAAAGGATTCATATAATCGATCCCACTTAGTGAGAGTAAGGCTTGGTTTTGTTGTTGTATTCTCTTCTTTGTACATTTTACAGCTTGTCCATGGAAATCATTAGAAATTGGTGGATTTTATATCAGAGGGGCACGAATACCTTCCTTCAGCAGAGATAGGGGCAGAGTCTCAAGTACCACACTACAACTATACCACCAGCATTCCACAGGGTGGATTAGTCAATGACCACACTACAACTATATCACCAACACTCAGCAGAGTGGTTTGGTTCAATGAGTAGGCTGAGATTCACATAAATCTGTACCATATGTTATAGACAGGTGAAGGGGGAGAACATATGGTAAGTAGAAGAGGATGATGGGCCTTTTATGTTGAGGTTCGTTAAATCTAAAATATTAAAATGTGCAAAAATCAAAATCAAAATTAGTGTATTCTTCAAAATATTTGAATGAGATTCAATGTATGTCCTGTACGAGAATAACTATTTGTGTTAGCAGTATTCAATGAATTTTTTCGTATGCCCATGATATTATGACCCTTCAGGGACAGTATTTCACATGGTAACAGGATATCGAAATGGTGGGACTATATAATTCAACCATTACTAATAGGGGAATCACTCCAGAGAGATGATATCACATACTTTAATCCTGTGGAGGAGTCTCTGCGCCGTTCAAGTTTGGTTCATATTCTCATCAGCCTGACCTTGTTTTTTTCTAGTAGCAACTAGGGTTTTAATGCAATTTGCAAAATATTTTTTAAAATTCATTTAATTATTGTTATTTTGATTAGTTTTACTTTAGGTATTATAATAGTCTTTTTGTGACTACTATTAACGGTGTAACACCCCTGAATACATGAAGGTGGTTATTTGGTAGTTGCCTTTAGTATTGGGGATTATGTATTTTAGCCTTTTCTAAAATTTGTCTTTTTTTTTTTCTTCGAATATTTTAATAATTCTTATGTTCAAGTTTAAAAATTTTGATTATTTTTTTTCTCTTATTTTAAGACATCATCATGTTTCTTGTGCAAATAGTGTTTATGCTTAGGGCTTAATTTTATTGTTAAAAAAAATATTTTCTTGATAGGGTTTGCAACATATTTTGATGCTCATCTCTTTTATGAGTATGATCTTCATGCCTATTCCTCCAAAAGTCTTGGTAGTCTCGTTTTTCTTATAGTTTATGGCTAAGGTTTTATCCAAATTTCTTTTTTCCACCATTGTATAATTTTGGAACTTGTTTTAATCTCCAAATTAGCTCATTTAAGTTCTAATGATCCAAAGCCTTTATTAGAGCCTTCAATAAATTTATTTATTTATTTATTTGGTAGGTCTATAAAGTCTATTTTATTGAGATTATTAATTTTATTTTGTAAAATTGTAGAAATCAAGAAAATGTGAAATTTTGTTGGTTTTCAGAGAACTTGTGAACTTATCAAGGATTCTTCCTTAAGGCGTTCAAATTTTATACTTTTGGTTTGTAATTTAATTATAATCATTGGGTCAAAGTTTATTATTTTATACCTTCGTTTCGTGATTTAATTATAAACATTGGGTCGATGTTTGTTATTTTATACCTTCGGTTCGTGTTTCATTTATAAATGTTGGGTCGATGTTTTCTATCCAAAAATATGAATTTTAGCTTTCTTGGGCGAACATTCCAATATTGATTGTTGGGTTTCACCAAATGATACGAACCTCAATCGATACACGTTAAAACCCAACAATCAATATTTGAATATTTGCCCAATAAAGCTAAAATTCAGATTTTTGGATAGAAAATCCTGACACAACGTTTATAAATGAAATGCGAACCGAATGTATAAAGTAAAAAACATTGACCTAGTGATTATAATTAATTCACCAATCGAAGGTATAAAGTAACAAATTTTGACCCAATGATTATAATTAAATTACGAACCGAAGGTATAATATTTGAACGTCACAAGGAAGAATCCTTGATAACTTCACAAGTTCTCTGAAACACCGAAAAGAAGAAACAAAACCTCACATTTTCGTGATTTTTATTACATAATCTTTTTTAGAGCTCTCAGTCTCACAATATTTTTTAAATTCATTCTCTCTTTTCAATTTCATTTGATCTTCATACACTTATCGTGGAGCCAACGGTACAAAAGTAACAATTTTATTGTCTTTTACAAAAGAATGTGAAAAGTAAGGTGTAGTCCTAAGAGGGGGGTGAATTGGGTTTAAAAATAATCTTTTTAGGGATTCTTAACTTGTTTTTGATTCTTCAAACTTTCAGCAAAAGCTTATTTCTTAATTCAATTTGCAACCACACAATCATTTAATCATCCAAGTAATCAATCAGCCAAACTAATCAACCACAACCAAAACTAAATAACCAATTACTTCATTCTTGTAACAATATTCCTGTATCAATATGTAAAACTTGCTGAATATGTATACGCTCTGTTGTTAAATTCCACAAACAACCTTCTTCCCAATGTTGAGCTTTTAAATAAACTGTCAGTCTAATAAGTTAAGGATGATCAACCAATGTAGTTCCTTTTGGTTTCCCTAATCAACGTTGATCAAACCAAAACAAATTATCTTTTGATCTATTTGACAACCAAACACTTAGAATTCAAAGTTTTATAAAGCATCCACACAATTTATAAACTTTGCTGAAAATAAAGAGTAGGGAAGAGATAGTGAGACTGGGATTTTTACGAGGTTTGGCTTATACTCAGCCTATGTCCTCGGCTTTGACAAACTATCAAAGGATTCACTAAACCTGTTCCTTTATCAGGCGGAACAAACCTTTACACTCTTTCAATAAGCTAGAACTTGCCTTTTCAAACGATGTTTCCTCGTTCGGTCACCCTTTCAATTAGGCTAGAACCCGCCTCTCTAAGCAATATTTCCTTACTTAGTCAACGATCCAAACAATCATTGGAATCGTTAATCTACAAAATACAAGTCAAGTAGATGTACAAAAAATTTGCTTCTCAAAGAGTTGATTAGTACAGTTCAAAAACTATATACTTCAATAAAATTCACAATACGAAATTTAGATTGAAACTCTAGAAATTTTTCACCGTATGATTCTTTCTATGGATGAAAGAATTTAAAGTTGAAGTACAATATCAGTGAGAAAATCAGTAAGACTTTAGTATATTTTGTGCAAGATGTGGGCAATAGAGAGCTTTTACAATTTCAGAATGCTTGAGAGAGAGTTTGGTTGCTGAATTGATTTCTTGATGTACAAACCAATGTAACTTGAGGTTATTTATAGATGTAGGAAGGTATCTAGCTTGTTCCCCAAGTTTACTCGGAGTAGGGTCCAAGTTTTATATTAATTTGAGCCTCAAATATTTGAAATTTCAAAAATATATCCGTTGAGTATTTTAAAATCTGCCGCGAGTCAGACGACTGTGTGGTCTCTAACAGTCGTCTGTCCATGCATTTCAAGTATATATTTCACAAACAGTAAGGTGGCAGTCGCCTGTTATTTGGATGACAGTTGTCTGTCACTAAACAACCAAGTTTTTTAAAAATAACCATAAGGGGTGTAGTCATCTGACAAAACACACTCAGTCATCTTAGTTGTCACTAGCAGTCGTCTGTCAAGTACTTGACAGTCGTTTGTCCTGCTTCTTTCTACTTAGTTAAAGTCCTATAATATGCCAGATGACTGTCCATTGATAGACAGTGGTCTGTTAATCAGTCATTTCTCATTTTAAGACATTTTTAATTTCTTTCTTCATTGTTTAATTTATCTTGGAATATTAACTTGTTTAACTTTGAAAAAGTATGTTCCAAGACATAGATTAAGGTCTCTAAGTCTCTTTGCCTAATGAGCTTCAAAATGAAAATTCATACTTGAATCAACTTGAAGTACTTACAATGATTTGTCCTAAGAGCTGAGGTGACTCCTCTTTGCATTGAGTTCACTTTATTGCTGATTTTCAATGATCCTGAATTTGATGTGAGCTTTCAATTCTTTATCTCTCTTGATCTTTCATCACTAATTCAGACTTTGAGCTTCTTTGATCTTTGAGCTTTCCATGTTGATCACTTGAACTTTTATTCTTGAAGCTTTTTGTTTAATATCAATGCTCTCATGATCTTCAAGTTCTAATCCACGCCTTAAGCTTGATATAATCATCCTTATTTGAAGTATAAACTTTCATGAATTCTTTGACCTTGCATTCATCATTGAGTCCTGAAAATACATCACTAAACAAAGCATGTTAAGATCTACTTGTTTGTTAGGATCAAAACAAGATGTTAGGTCTTGTAAGGCCAACAATCTCTCACTTTTCGATGATGACAAATAAGAAGCAAAAAATTGGAGTGAGTCTTAAAAGATTCCTTCTTTCAATAAGCATCATCTTAATAATATTCGCAAGATCAATGTTAATTTTAAAAATTCTTTTACAATTATTCTCATCACTTCATTAAATTTATCAATCAATATCAAGTACTTCTTCTCCTTTTGATATATATTATGTTCATGCTCAATTTTACAATCATGCTCAATTTTTGCTTAAAACTTCTCCTCCTTTTGACATCAATCAAAAAGAAGAAAAAAAATGATTTAAGTTCAAATAAAATCATATTTTTCAAATAGCATATGTAGTGTGTTTTAATAGTTATGTATATGAGTTGTAACATCTTTACTAACAGCTCTTTCCCTTTGACAATATTCAAGATATGAATTGTTGATTTTATGATGCCAATTTAAAATTTAATTCATGATATCAATTTAAAGTTTAATTAATTCATGATACCAATTGATTAATAGGAAAACAATCATAATATAAGCAATAAATCATAACACTCCCCCTGAATTCAATTCATTCAGTTTTGTTACCAATTATGCTTTTATCATCCCATGTTTCAAAACATTTATTCACATCATGTATCAAATATTAATATCATGCTAATATCATCAATGTCATACCATGCTCATAGATATAATCATACTTGTCATGCTTAAAAACAAAATTAACTTTTAAATTGTGATACCAAGTGAGCTTTTAAATTGTGATACCAATTAATTTTTTTTTTTTTTAAAAATGTGGTGCCAAAAATATTCATGGATACCGAAGTACTTTATAGATACAAAAGTCATTATCACCTCATGCATAACTCATGGATACCAATATAACTATTATATCTTTCATAGCTCATAGATATTAATATAAAGAGTAGTAAGTTTATCCATGTGATTTATCAATAACATGCATGATCAAGAATTGATTCTCATATCAAAATTCATGCTTATACTCAATAATCTCATGCTCAAATTTTCAACATTGTTAGTCATAAAGTATCAATATAAGTCAAGTCAAGTCAAGTCATACATATGAAGCATATAACATATCATATAGGCATGTATGCATGTAGCATATAGGCTTTCATTCTCAAATATTTTTTTTTAGTTAAGTTTTGTAAAAATCATCCTATGATTTTGGCAAAAAATGTCATTTTGAATTTGTTATAATAAGCTCTTAAACTCATCTTTAAGTTTTTTTCTATTTCAACTAGTTTATTTTATTTTATTTTTATCATGAATTAAGTTACTTTCTCAATTTTTAAAGAGGAATGAGTTAATCCATGGAATTTTTCATTTATGAACTACTCTTTTATCTTGGTACCCATACTTTCTTGGGTCTGCTTGGTTTAATAAAGGATGTTTCTTTTACTCTTCATACTTAGTTAATTTTCACACCCTTTCTCTTAAATGGACATTCAAACTTTATATACCTCTTTTTCTTACATTGATAGCATATGGTGTTAGCGTAGGCATTAGAGAATGTGTTAGTATAATCTTTGGAAGTTTTCGAAAAATAACTTATGTAAAGGTTCTTTTTCTTTTTATTTTAATCCCATTAAATCTAATACATTTTTTTGTTTAAGGTCATCCTTTGTGAGGCTATCATTTTGTTAAAGTTTGTTTTTCCTTTTGTGAAGTTATAAATGATCTTTTCTTTATCTTCAATTTGATTTTTGAGATCATTTATCTCTATTTTTTCTTGTCATCAACCTTTTTTTTTTGTGATTTCTCTAATTCTAGAGATAATTTTCTAATTTTATCCTCTAACTTAGAAATATATATATCTTTCTCATATACCATAGAGGATAGGGATCGAAGGTCTTCTATCACTTTTTCATTCTTACTTTCCATTTTCTTGATTCTTGAATCTTTTTCTCTTTCAGTAGTTCTAAGGGATTCTAATTCTTTCATTATACCTACATTCTTATTTCTCAATGATGTGTTTTGTTTAGTTACATTAATTAGCATCTTATGAACTTTGAATAAATCATTTTGTAATTCATCATAAGATGACATACACTCATTATTGGATTCATCACTACAAGAATTATTTAAAGATTTAGATGAGGAGCTTTCCTCATCGTCCCAAGCCATAAAACACGTATAAGCAACCTCTTGGTCACTTGATTCATTTTTTGGATTACTTGTACTCATATTATCCCAAGCAGTGGCTTTCATAGCCTTTTTGTTTTTCGTTTTAGACTCTTTCTTTTGTATTGGACATTCTGGTTTTATATGTCTAGTTTTGTTGCAATTATAGTATGTAGGAGTTTTATTCTTTGATTTCTTGGTGCTAATATCTTCTTCTTCTGATTCAGAGTATTGGTTTCTTCTTTTAAATTTGTTTTTCCTCCTAAGAATTTTTGCTAGCTTCTTAGATATGAAGGCTACTTCATTTTCATCCATCTCTTCTTCACTACTAGAGTTTTCTTTTGAAGTTTTGAAGGCTATAGATTATTGGGCTTTAATTTTTCCACTTCTATCATTCATTGTCATTTCATATGTAAGGAGAGAACCTATAAGTTCATCTAAAGAAGTGTTTTTAATGAGAGAACCTATAAGTTCATTAATTGTGTAAATGATTCTTTTAACTACGAATTCATATGTTATATTATTTCTTAATTCCCTACTTGCATCAATCATGATAAATGTGAAATTTCTAAGTCGGTTTCTATCTTTTCTTCAAGATGGATTCCAGGGGGAAGGACATCGTAGCTAGAGGGGATAATCATGAGGATACTTCCAGTGAGGATGATATGGATGCTTTGGCAGTGCTGTGAAGTATAGCACAGCAGGTCAGGAAGGAGAATCAGAGGGACTCTAAAGAGCAGGATCAGCCACCAGTTGGTCGGGGCTGCACTTTTTAGCAGTTTACTCAGACAAATCTGTCAATTTTTGTAGGAGAAGCAAACCCGGTCGTAGTTGAAGATTGGGTTCAGAAAATAGAGGAACTGTTGGGTGTGCTGGAGTGCACAGAGGAGCAGAAAGTGTGGTACACTACCTTTAAATTAGTGGGGGGAAGGGGAAAGGTGATGGAGATCGGCAAAACTTGTGAAGGAATAGCGACCAGGACCTGCGGCTATTACATGGAGCCGTTTTAGGGAGGTTTTCTTCGACAAGTACTTCCCTACTGCTATTTGAGAGGTTAAGGCAGAGGAGTTCCTAAATATGACTCGGGGACATTTAACCGTACATCAATATGCGGCTAACTTTATGGAGCTATCCTATTTTGCTCCATACATGATCCCAGACAAGGCGAAGAAGGCCCGGAGGTTTGAGAAAATTTGAGGTAAGGTATATGCGCACAAGTGGTGGTGTTGTTGACTCATAGTTTTTCTGAGTTAGTGGACAAGGCCATGGCAGTTGAGGCCAGTATCCAGGAGGGTGAGAGACTAGCAGTAAACCAAAAGAAAAGGCTCTTACCTCAAGGATTTTAGACTAGTACCAGCCAGGGTACATGGAGGCGGCCAGTGGTAGGATATGGGATATCGAACCCATCAGTGGACTCCACGTGGTCCTACCTATCCCAGATGCCATCGGAGGCATTGGGACGAGTGCAGGGTGGACCTGCTAGTTGCTACCTTTGTGGTGGGGCTGAACATATGGTGCGGGACTGCCGCGCGACGTTGACTCACACTCTTCCACAGCATCAATATCGGGGCTAGAGGGGCACCGCCCAGGCGCGGGAATACTCACTTACGTCGGGAGATGCGGAGAATGCTGGCAACGTGGTGACAGGTATTATTTTTGTTTTGTCAAAATAGTGTTGTTGTGTTGTTTGACTCAAGTGCGATGCACTTTTCATGTCTCGGGGATTGGTTAAATTGTATGAGGTAGAGGCAAAGTTGTCAGATGCCGAGATAGGTGTGGTCAATTCGACAGGGTCAGTTATGGCGTGTAGTAAGGTGGTTAGAAACTACCTAGGGGAGATTCAGGGGAGAACACTACCTGCTAGCCTAATTGTTTTTCACATGCATGGGTTCGACGTCATTTTGGGGATGGATTGGTTAGCATCTACCTATGCCAGCATTGACTGCCACATTAAGGAGGTAGTATTCAAACCTACAGGGGAATAGGAGTTTAAATTCATTGGGTCGTGTGTGCGCTCTTCACCACAGATCCTTTCAGTAATTCAAGCAAAGAGGTTACTTCTTGAGGGTGGCCAGGCGTACCTTGCGTTTGTAAAAGAAGCACCGAAGGAGGGACTTAAGCTGGAAGATATCCCAGTGATAAGGGAGTTCTTAGATGTTTTTCTTGAGGACTTACCGGGATTGCCTCCTGATCGCAAGGTGGAGTTTTCCATTGAATTAAATCTAGGGACAACACTCATTTCTAAGGCTCTATATAGAATGGCTCTGATTGAATTAAAGGAGCTAAAGGAGCAGTTGTAGGAACTACTTGACAAGGGGTTCATCAGACCGGGCATATCCCCCTGGGGAGCACTAGTGTTTTTTGTAAAGAAGAAAGAAGGGTCGATGAGGATGTGCATTAACTATAAGGAAATTAATAAGATGAAAGTGAAGAACAAGTACTTGTTACCCCCGTATTGACGATTTGTTTGACCAGCTAAAGGGCACACTAGTTTTCTCTAAGATTGATCTGCGATCCAAGTATCATCAGGTAAAGATTAGGGTGGAAGATATTCTGAAGACAACATTTAGGACTCCGTATAGCCATTATGAATTCCTGGTTATGCTGTTTGGATTGACAAATGCTCCTGCAGTGTTCATGGATAAGATGAATAGGGTCTTCCACCAGTATTTTGACCAGTTCGTGGTAGTGTTTATTGACGATATACTGGTGTATTCAAAGAGCCTAGAAGAACACGAGGAATATATGAGGATAGTGCTTCAGGTGCTGAGATAAGGAAAGTTATTTGCTAAATTTAAAAAATGGGAGTTCTAGCTGGAACAAGTTGCATTTCTAGGACATATAGTGTCCAAGGAGGGATTTTAGTGGACCCAAGCAACGTGGAGGTGGTAGTTGATTGGGCGAGACCGAAGAACATTCATGAGGTTAGAAGTTTCTTAGGTCTGGTAGGATACTATCGTCGGTTCATTGAGGGGTTTTCGAGACTATCAGGTCCTCTAACGCAGCTTACAAGAAAGAACCAGAAGTTTGAATGGACTAGTGAATACGAGCTGAGTTTTCAAGAATTGGAGAAAGGACTAGTCACTGCCCGAGTGTTGACCATTTCGTTAGAAGAGTGTGGATTCGTGATCTACAATGACTCATCTTAGAAAGGACTCGGGTATGTATTGATGCAACAGGGAAAAGTCATTGCGTACACTTCTCACCAACTCAATGAGTATGAGAAGAACTATCATACGCATGACTTGGAGCTGGTAGCTATAGTTTTTGCATTAAAAATCTAGAGGCACTACCTATACGGTGAAAAATGTGAGATCTTTACTAATCATAAGAGCCTTACCTACTTTTTCACCTAGAAGGAATTGAACATGAGGTAGAGAATATGGTTTGAGTTGATTAAAGACTACGATTGTACGATTAGTTACCACCTAGGAAAGGCTAATGTTGTAGTTGATACTTTGATTCGGAAGTTGGTAGATGCGTCAGTTTCAGCAGTTGTTGTATAGTATCAGATTAGAATGGACCTAGAGAGGTTGGGTGTAGAGTTAGTGGATGGGGATCCACAGGCGATCATGGCTAGTTTGATCATTTAGCCAACCTTTTAGGAGAGAATTAAGTCACCCAAATGAGAGACGCAGAGTTGATGTAAATTGTGGAGAAAGTGCGGAGTGAGCAGCAACCAGACTTTAATGTTTCTGAGGATGGAGTTCTCAGATTTCACACCAAGTTGTGTGTGCCTAATGAAAGGGGGATTAAAAAGACGATTCTAGAGGAGGCTCATCGCTCTCTCTATATTGTTCATCTAGGAAGCACGAAGATGTGTAGAGATCTGCGAGAATCCTTCTAGTGGAGTAACATGAAGAGAGAGATTGTCAGATTCATGGAACAGTGTCTGACATGTTAGCAGGTAAAAGCATAGCACCAAAGGCCAACGGGACCACTTCAGCCACTTGATATCCCTAAGTGGAAGTTAGAGGATATCTCGATGGACTTCGTATCGGGGTTGCCTTCAACGGTGCATGGACATAATGCTATATGGGTTATAATGGGTCAACTGACGAAGACTGCACACTTTGTTCCAATCAAATTCAGTTATTCTATGAATAGGCTAATTGAGCTTTATGTGCAGGAGATTGTACGACTTCATAGTGTCTCAGTTTCTATTGTTTCAGATCAAGATCCACGGTTCACCTCTCGATTCTGGAAGAGTTTGCAAGACGCTTTGGGATCTCAACTCACTTCTCAGTACCCTGTTTCACCCATAGACGGATGGGCAGTTTGAGAGGACCATTTAGATTCTAGAAGATATGCTGCGGATGTGTGTGCTAAATTTTGAGGATGGTTAGGTAAAAGGATTGATTAGCGAATTTTGAGGATGAAATTCTTATAAGGAGGGGAGAATGTAATGCCCTAGAAAATTTATATGCATGGAAATGTAAAAAAAATAAAAATAAATTTAAAATAATTAAATTATTATTATTAATTAAATAATATAATATAATATAATATTATAATATAATAACATTATATATATATATATATATATATATATATATATATATTTATATAGATAGATATATGGAAACTTAACTTCTAAGTTTCTTAAAAGAATCACAAAAACTTCCCCCCCCCCCCCACATTTCTCTCTAGTCATACTGCCTCTCTCTTTCTCTCTCTCTCTCTTGCGCTCTGTCTCTCTCCTCTGCCTTCTCTCTCTCTCTCTCTCTCTCTCTCTCTCCTCGATTTCGTCGGCCAAACATGTGTCGATCGAAGAACGGAAAATACCCTTGGGTTCCATTCTCCGCCACCGACATTCCTACTGGAGTGGATTTGTCATAGAAGTGACATAGGCACCACTCCTGGGGTAAGGTAAACCATTTTCTTTTTCTCATTTTTCCTTAAATCTTTAGCCAAATCGACGATCGAACACCACCACGAGGTCATAGCCTCGATCGTCGTTATTTTAATTGGAGTGGATTTTCAATTTGGGTTTTAGGCACCACTCCAAAGGTAAGGTAAGATTTAGGGAATTAAGCAAATTTTCTAATTTTGAAAATTTAATTATTTATTTGGAGTTTATAGGCTTAAGAAATGTTAAAATAATTATTGAAAATTTTGTGAGCCTAGGAATATTAAGGAAATTATAATTTTGGGGTTGAGTTGATGGAACTAAGAAAATGTGGTTTTAGGGTTTTCAAGCTCCGTAGCGTCGCAAGTTTGGTTTTAGGGTCTTCTCAAGAAATATCTCTGTAAACAGGCAAGGGGATCAAATTAAGTATGGTTTTTATTAAAGTTGAACCGATTAAACTGCTATATGTGTGTGTGTGTGTGTGTGTGCGCGCGCGCACGTGTGTGTATACTTGGTTTCCAAGATTATTTCAAAAATCGACTGTTCAAAATGGATTTTTGTAAATATAGGATATATGGTACAATAGTTTGAATAATACGAACGGTGGAAAGCTCGTTTTGTCATATGGATTTAAAATATCGTGTTTCTTAATTGTTTATTAGGCTATGTTCAAATATCGAATTTGTGTGGCAGGTGAATAATTGGTATGGTTTATTGTAGTAACCGGATATGGAGATGGTTGTGAAATAATGGATTATTTGTGAAACATATTGGAACTACTTGTGTAAAATACTGGGTTTTTATATGACGGCTAAGAGCCGGGTTTTATATGACAGCTAAAAGCCGAATTTTTTTTTATCGGTGGCTAAGAGTCGGGATTGATATGACGGATTTATACTGTATTTTGAAACTTATATTTATACTACCATTTTATTATTTAAAATTACATGATATGGTTTTAAAAATCCTGAGGACCTATTGTATTGTGAGCACGGTACCGTAGTTAGGGGAACATTTGGTCATGTGCGCCTACACTGTAGTGGAAGTGTAGGGTGGTCTCAGTAGCCAATTGACCAACGTAAGGGTTGAGTTATATAATGCAATCGAGCCTGCAACGGGGTTGTAGATGCCTACAGACGCACTTGCAAATGATTATGTTGAGTTAATTTTGGGCTGATCACCCAGGCTTATTCTAGCCTCCGAGCCGCATAACCTGTCATGAGGGTTAAACATGTCGTTGGACGTAGGTGATAATTATTAAACTGATTTACCGATGGTATCATGGAAGTTTATTTTTAACTGGGTAGGTGTGAGTATGATATACAAATGCTCTATTTATCAAATATAACAATTTGGGTATTATATATATGTTTACTAAAATTCATGCTGGCCACCCTAATATTAATTTAATCCGTCTTACTAAGAGGTGTTTCACCCCAATATACAATTTATCATTTTTCAGGACCATACCAACATCGAGCTAACCAGCTCTGGGGTGAGGTGATAGCTAGTTTCAGTTTTTGTGAGTGTTTGTAAGAACTATAACGTATTAAGTTATATTTGAAGTCCCTGGATGTGAATGATGGTTGTATGGACTTAGTTGGTTTTGTATGATATTATGGATTATAATATGAATATTTAGAGACTTTTGTGTATAAGGTAGTTTAGAACTATGGTAATGTATTTGGAGGATTTATCATTTATTTCCGCTGCATTTATATTATGAATATGGTATCAGGTACTCAGAAGTCACTGAAGTAGTACCTCGGGCCACGTGACGGGTCGGGGCGTTACAAGAGTGCTAACATCATCATAATACCTAAATAACTCTCTAGAACCAGATTCTAATACAATACCAGATGTTTTAAAATATCACTATACACATATCAGTTCCCGCCAATACTTACTCTGCACGAATAGCTAACTAGTCCTGCCCTGGAGCTCTAGGTTCGGTCCCCTCGTGGACCTGAAATGTTTGAATATTTATTTAGGGTGAGACATATATCAATTAGACGGAATAAATTATTGACAGTGTGTGACAACATGAGGTTGGTACTTTCATTTCTCATAAACATGCTCTAGCTAATGAATATCCACATGTATGTACCACAACTCGTCTGTAACTCATGGTTATTCATCTTATTGGTTAGCATAAATTCATCGTGTTTGTAATGGGGAACCATCTTGAGGATATTCATACATCATCGTCATGTAATCACCCTATATGACCGGGTCATGCGGCCCAAAGACGGGACCTAACTGTGGCTGGCCGACCAAGTTAGATCAAAATTGAACGCGTCTGTAGTATGATTGGCCTACCGCAGCCTAGTCCGAACTACAGGGGCAGTCCACACACTCCCCAGGCCCAATCGACTGTCATTGCCACACTCTATCTAAGACGTGTGGTTGCACTAACACAACCACTAGCAATAATACCGTGCTTTCTATAAATCACTGATCCGTCGGGGTTCTCATTTCAATATTTTTGTATTCATAATTCATCATATCTGTATATATCGCATCACGTCTGCATATATCTCATTTCATCATATCAGTATAATTCGAGTCTGTGTATATCACATATCATCTTTTCTGTACAAAACCTATCTGTATATGTCACATATCATCAAATCTATATAAAACATATTTGTGTGTATCACATATCTCATTTATGTATAAAACATATTTGTATATATCACATTCCTCATTTCTCATGCCACACAACTATTGAATAATAATTCATAATATAATAATCTCAGGGAAAATATCCATATCATAATATTCCAAAACCATATAAAATATTTTCGTTTTCACGTACTTTAAGTCAACTAGGTAATTCCCAAAAATATTAGTCATATTGTATTCCTCTTACCTACTTACTGAGAAAGTGCTCACAATGATCCTAAACCAATGCCTGCGGCAATCGGAGTTCAAAACCTTGAAATCATATTTTCAGTTTAATCAACTAAATCTCGGAATAATTATCATCCTAAAATTCCTAGGCTTACACACTCCCATTAACCAGTTAAATTCTAAAACAATTAACACAATCCATTTTTCTTACCTTAACTTTGGAGTAGTGCCTAATAACCCCAAAACACAAATTTGCTCTGATTAAATTGCATAGAATCACAGTTAGGCCTTAGAAATGGCATCTAATCATCAATTTGGGGGAGTTTTGAGTAATAAAATGATGTGAGAGAGAGAGAGAGAGAGAGAGAGAGAGAGAGAGAGAGAGAGTGAGTGTTGGCTGCAGCCCAAAGAGAGAGAGTGAAGAGGGTTTTAATTTTTTTCAAACAAAATGAGTTAAGATGTAATGACCCCAAAAATAGTTATACAAGATTAGTGGAATCATCCTAAAAAAATATTAATTAATTAATTTTTCTTATTAAATTGAATTAATTAAATGAATAATATGATATATATATATGTATATAATATGAATATAATATAATATTATTATTATTAAGTTATATATATACGAATCTTCCTGATGGAAGATTCAATTGAAAATTTTCAATTGGAGTACCCCCCCCCCCCCCACAGAACCTATTCAGCTCTCTCTCTCTCTCTCTCTCTCTCCTCAATTTTTTTCCCGATTCTCGGCCGATTAAAGAACAAAAAATACCACTAGGTTCCATTATCAGCCACAAACATTTTAATCAGAGTGGATTCATGATTAAAGCATCGTAGGCACCACTCCTTGGACAAGGTAAACTCTCTCTCTCTCTCTCTCTCTCTCTCTCTCTCTCTCTCTCTCTCTCTCTCTCTCTCTCTCTCTCTCTCTCTCTCTCTCCTCAATTTCTCTCAAATCTTCAGTCAAATCGACGATCAGACACCACCACTAGGTCCTGGCTTCGATTCTAAACAAGTTAATCAGAGGAGATTTTTGATTTGAGGATCCTAGGCACCACTCCAAGGCTAAGGTGAGGAGTATAAATTATGTTTGTTGTTTTAAAAATTAACCAATTAAATTATAGTATTTGATTATATTAGATTTTTGGAAATATTCCTGGGATTTAATTAAACTACAAGATTTGATTATATTAGATTTTTGGGGAATATTTTGGAACTAAGTTAAATTGTAGGGATTTGATTAAATAGAATTTTTGGGGAATATGTTGGAATTAAGTTAAATTACAAGGATTTGATTAAATTAGATATCTAGGAATATTTTGGAATTAGATTAAATTGCGGGGGTTTACTCGTATTGGTGTTTTTTAAATATGTTAGAAATTAAATTTAAATATGAGAAGTGGATCATACCCGCGTTTTTTGTTAGAATCTAACCGGTTAATTGGAGTATGTGGGCCTGAAAAATGTTAAAATAATTATAATTTTGGGTAGGGCTAATTAAACCTAGGCATGTGAATACAAGGATTTGTGCGAACGCTACAGGCATCGGTTTAGGATCCTTGTAGGCACGTTCTCTGTAAACAGGTAAGGGGAATTAAATTATGTTAGGAATTTCTAGAAATTAATTGATTAAATTAGATTATGATATGAAAATATTATATGTGGTTTTCTGACTTATCAAGAATATAAGAAATAATAGTTTTGGGGTTATCCTATGTTTTGCTAAATAATTATTATATTGTTAAATATTACTAAAAAACCTGTGTGGCATGAGAAAGGATTTTGATTACTACAAAATGAATATGTGAATATATTATATGATGAGACTTGATTTATGTTGAGATAAAAACAGATATGTTTTAAATAAATAACTTTTGATTTGTTATCATCAAAACAAGATTAGTAAGTCATGTTAGGTCAATAATTATTTCGCTGTGCATTGTTGGAAGAGACCCTATTTTCACAACAAATCCTCAACAGAAGAAATTAAAAAAAAAATTCAAGAACAACTTCAAAATCTTGAAATAATTGAAAAAGTTAATCATTTAAGAAAGAAATTTGAAGAAAAAATTTGTTTAAATATTCCTAATGCATTTTGGGAAAGAAAAATGCATATTGTAAAATTGCCCTATGCAAACAATATCCCAACAAAAGGTAGGTCAATACAAATGAATCAAGAATTATTAGAATATTGCAAAAAGGAAATTCAATCCTTATTAGAGAAAGGTCTAATAAGAAAATCCAAAATCAAGAAGAAATTGAAAGAGGAGTGCCAAGATTAGTCATCAATTATAAGCCTCTTAATGAAGTCATCTAATGGATTAGATACCTTATTCCTAACAAAAGAGATTTGTTAGGAAGACTTCATAGTGCTTCAATATTTTCAAAATTTGATATGAAGTCAGAATTTTGGCAAATTCAAATATTCAAAGAAAATAGATATAAGACAGCTTTTAATGTTCCATTTGGTCAATATGAATGAAATGTAATGCCATTCGGCTGAAAAATGTCCCTTCAAAATTTCAAAACATTATGAATGATATATTTAACCCTTATATTCAGTTTACCATCGTTTATATTGATGACGTTCTTATTTTTTAAGAATCAATAGATCAAAACTTCAAACATCTAAATAAATTCTTCAAAATTATTAAAGAAAATGGTTTGATTGTCTCCCAAGCTAAGAAGAAATTATTCCAAACAGAAATAAGATTCTTGGGTCATGAAATTAATCAGGGAATGATTAAACGGGTACAAAGAGCTCTAAGCTTTACAGATAAATTCCCAGATGAAATCAAAGAAAAAAATCAACTCAAAAGATTTTTAGGATGCCTTAATTATGTATCGGATTTTTATCCAAACTTAAGAAAGCTACTTAAATTGTTATTTCAAAGGCTTAGAAAATGTGACGCCCCGATTTTTCATACTAATTTTTTTTCAACATATTAACATACATAAAATATCAGCCACGTCACCACCCTAATACCATTTTAACATGACCCGACTTGGGGTGGAAACCAGATAAAACAGTCATACCAGTATTCCTATCAGCGGAAGTCACAATATATATATACATTACAGTGAATACACATACCATAGTGTCAACCATCGAGAAGTTTATACATCAACGTACATCCCAAAATAGCAAAACTCTAGGGGAATCATCCATCCCTAGTTTACACACTCACCCTGTATGTCAGGGTACCAGCTCCATTCTATCTGGGAGCTATATCACCAACTCAATCTCAGTTTCCTGAAATATCTAAATGTTTTGGGTGAGACACATCTTAGTAAGATGGAATAAATTATTTACAGTGTGTAATAATATGAGATTCATTGTTTTGTAGCATATAATATATTAGTGATAATATCTTCTGAGAAAATATATCATTCCCATAATCATAATCATATAGATATACAACACAAGCTTTCATAAGCTTTTACTTCCATTTCCAAAATCATTCATTCATAATCCAAGTTTACCCGTGAAGTTCCTGAAAATAGGGAAACTTACCCACCCATACAAGTAGCTTTCCTCTGCCTTGAAATCGTTTGCAGCCTAGCCTAATTAACCTAGCTTCAGCTACAACTGATACTTATCAGAGCACTCACCTTACGTAGTAAGCCCTCAAGCAGTGTGTTTTACTTCGCTTTAATTATTTATTAACTCTTACAATTTCATTTCTCATTTTCATTTCATTTCCATTTTCCAATTCCATATCTAGCACATGAGTATCCTCGGTAACCCACACTGCCATGTCTATAACTCATGGCTACCCTGAGGATTTTTCTCCACGTCATGCTTCCCCCCATGAATAGGATTGTGCGGCCTGAAAGCTAGGTCTAACTGCGGTTGGCCGACCCAGTTAGATCAAATAATCTCATATACTTGTCTGTAGTAACAAATGGTCTGTCATATATCCTGGTCCGAAATCCAGGGGCAATATACAACCCTTCTCTGGCCCATTCGTACTGCCTCACCACATGCTCCACGAGTCCGTGTGGTTACACTTTTCATCTGCTAGCATCGGTACCGTACTCAATATCATAACCCATCGCTGGGGTTTACATATCCATTCCATCACGGTTTCTTTTCCACTATTTCACTTTTCTCATATCAGCATTTCCAAATTCAATATTCATTGCAGTTTTTAGTTGCAATGTTCACATTCCCAATATTCCCAATCACCATTCACAATTCAGTATTTACCAATCAATATTCCCTATAAATTCTTATTTGTCTACCGATAAATTCTCAGTATTTCAATACCATTTTCATTTCATAAAAATATGCATATATATATATGAAAATATATTACATATCACAAGTTTCATCATTTCCAGTATGCACATATCAATATTTCATATTTCCTGTATTTCATAAAGCCATTTCCATATTTGACCTATTTTCACATTTCTCTATATTCACATATATTCGTGTTACCTTCATTGTTTTCATAAAATCATTTCCAACATTCATTTATCCCATTTCATTATTTTCCAGAAATCATATTAACATTTCCCATTTCAAATCAACTATTACACTATATGTTTCATCATTTTCATATAATCATATGCCACACAATTTTCATTTGTTAATTATATCATAATAATTTTAGGTAAAATACTATAATTCATTTCACATATAATTCACCCAGTATTTCACAAAAATACCTACTATAATTTATTCTCCTTACCTAACTTATTAAGATGCTCGCAATTTAATCCAAACCTACACCCACGATGTTCCCAACTCAACACCCTAAAATTTACATTTTTCTAAACAAAACTTCAGTATTATTTCATCTACTACACTTTTCTCAGTCCATAAATATCAAATACCTTATAAAACTTAAAATAACTAACTTACCCAAATTTTGGGATGATGCCCAAATGCTCCAAATCAAAATTATGATCTAGTAGTATTGTAGAGATTATTCCTAGAAGTAACGTGGTACCTTCTGATCGCCTATCTGGGCTTTAACGAAGCCAGAATTCTAGAGAGAAGGTGAGAGGGACGAATTTCTTGAGAGAGAGAGAGAGAGAGAGAGAGAGAGAGAGAGAGAGAGAGAGAGAGAGAGTTGCATGCGATTTTTCTCACCGAAAATGTGGTTTGAGCCTATTTATAGAGTGTTGTCCAGGTAGCCTTGTCGACGAGCCACGACTCCTTGTCGATGAGTTCAGGAAGGTAGTTCGTCAAAAAAGACTACTGGTTTGTCAACGAGCCTGAATGTACTGAAATCACCCCTCTCGATAACTCTTCGTCGACGAGACACGTGCCCTCATCGACGTGCCCAAGAAGGCTACATGTTGACGAGCATTCTGCGTTTGTCGATGAGAACCTGCTAAGTCCCTTAGGGAAAATCCTTTTTCTCTCTTTTCCTTTATTATTTATTTGCTATAATTCTCCGGGTCTCTACATTCTCCCCTTCTTATAAAAATTTCGTCCTCAAAATTTGCTATCTGTCCTATACACCATCCACTAAGGAAAAACTAGCTACTTATTTTATTACTTACCCTCACTTATGGCGGAGGAATACCATAGTTACATAAGGGTCTTGGGAGATTACAACCATTGAAATAAAATTCTCCCCAAAACCATTAAAATCTAAAAACTGCCTAACCTACATTATAAAATTAAATCATATACCTTAACCCTGATTTTCGCTGAACATGTGCGGATATCTCTTGTAATAACCTCAAAAAGATTTATAGAAGATTAGTAGAGTGATTTCCAAAAAAAAAAAAAATTAATTAATTAATTAATTAATCGGATTTAAATAATAATAATAATTATTATTAAATTTATTTTTATTTTTATTAATTAAATATTATTATTATTATTATTATTATTATTATTATTATTATTATATATACTAGAAGATTCAAGAAACCCCCCACCATTTCTTCTTTTTCTTCTTCTTCTTCTTTCCTTTTCTTTTCTTTTACTTCTTCTGCACAACTCTGCAAGTTCTCTCTCTCTCTCTCTCTCTCTCTCTCTCTCTCTCTCTCTCTCTCTCTCTCCTCTCTCGCTTCATTCTCTCTCCCTCTCTCCTCAATATCGTGACGGATTTTCGCCTGATCGAAAATTCGAAGATACCGTTGGACTCCATTCTCTGCTGCTGTCATTTCTAATGGAGCGGATCAGTGGTAGGAGTGGCGTAGACGTATCTCCGGGGGTAAGCCAATTTCTCATTTTTCTTTAATTTCTTGCAAAATATAAGCCCAATTAATGAACGGACACCACCACGAAAATCTCGGGATGATTCTCTACAAGTCTAGCGAGACAAATTTCTTGTGGGTTGTTGTGAGCAAAACCCCAAATTTGGGGTACGGGAGTTATTAAGAGGCTTATTTTTAATTAATTAGAATTAATTTATAAATGCTAAAATATTGAGCATCTGTAGTTGAAGTAGGATTTCAGAAATTTAGGGCTTGGGTGAGCACCGCGGGTGTAATTTTTGGGACCCGTAGGCAAAATTCAGAAAATTAAGTAGGGTTGTTAAATGTTAGTTTAAATATTAATTTGAGGTATATAGAGCCTAGGGAAGGTTAGATGGGTATTATTTTGGAGGAAATAGGTTAATTAATCTAGGAAAAATGCAAATTGTAGAAGTTGAATTTCGGGCGCCAAGGGTGTGAGATTTGGGTTCTAACGAGACTCTTAGTAAGTTAGGTAAGTGGAATAAATTATAGTAGCATTTTTAGAATTACTGCGTGAATTAATATGTGAAATTGAACATATGGTATTTTGCCTTAAAGTTATTATGATATAAATATTAGATAAATTGTGTGGCACGTGAGTAATATTAAATTGTGAATATTAAATGAAAACTGTGTGGTATGTGGCTTATATTGAAAAATGTGGAATATAACGATGTGTATTTTTTGAGAAAAATATTTAAACGAGAATGATTGATGTGATTAGTGAAAAATAATGAAATGTGATATTTATGCGTGAGTAGAGATTATTTGCATGAAAAATGAGTTTGTACAAATTATTGATATGAGTATTTTGGAAAATATGGAAACACGTGAAATATGATATATATTATTATGAGATGATGAAATGCGCACAGAAAATGATGAGAATATTTATATTGAATTGAATTGTGATTTACTAAAACATGATTGATGATATGCCAATACCGGACAATGATTGCAGGTGGGTGGTATTCATTTCCTACGGATGCCGTTGGGGAGGTATGCTCAGTATGAAGACTGTGTGTGTGTGTGTGAAGTTCCTATTGATGCCGTTGGGGAGGTATGCTCAGTATGGAGACTGTGTGTGTGAAGCTCCTACTGATGCCATTAGGGAGGTATGCTTAGTATGGAGACTGTGTGTGTGTGTGTGTGTGAAGTTCCTACTGATGCCGTTGGGGAGGTATGCTCAGTATGGAAATTGTGTTGTGAAGTTCCTACTGATGCCATTGGGGAGGTATGCTCAGTATGGAAATTGTGTTATGAAGTTCGTACTGATGTCGTTGGGGAGGTATGCTCAGTATGGAAATTGTGTGTGAAGTCCCTACTGATGCCATTGGGGAGGTATGCTCAGTATGGAGACTATGTGTGTGTGTGTGTGAAGTTCCTACGGATGCCTTTGGGGAGGTATGCTCAGTATGAAGATTGTGTGTATGTGTGTGTGTTAGATTCCTACTGATGCCGTTGGGGAGGTATGCTCAGTATGGAAATCGTGAATATGTCGAGAATGGGAATTATGTGAATTAATGTATTATGTAAAGTACATAAATGTGAATTTATGTATACATAGATATGTAATGAGTTAAAATGGGAAATGATTATGAAAATTGAAAGAGTGTGTGTTTTATAAAATAAATAATTGAGGCGAAGTGAAACTCTCCGCCCAAGGGCTTATTGAGTAAGGTGAGTGCCCTTATAGGTATAAGTTGTGGTCATTCCTGGCTGCATAACGTGTTAGGGCAGAGGGAAGTTACCTGTATGGGCGGGCAATCTTCCCTATTCTCAGGAACTTCGTAGGTAATTATGTGTGTTGGAAATGAATAAACTTGAGAAATGATTTTAAAGCTTATAAAAGCTTGTGTTGTATATCTATATGATTATGAGAATGTGTGTATCAATGTATTTTCTCAGATGAAATGATGGTTTGAAAAGTAAAGTGTTTTATAACTGAACTCACATGACCACACACTATAAATAATTTATTCCTTCTTACTGAGATGTGTCTCACCCAAATTATCTAAATTTTTCAGGAAACAGGGATAGACCAGGTGAAAGAGCTTCATGATCATAGGGAGCTGGGACCCTAACACACAGGGTGAGTTTTTGGATTAGGGGATGTGTTATTTCCCTAGAGTTGGATTGTTTTGAGTTTGTGATGATGATGTATACATGTGTACGTGGATACTTTGGGTATTGTATTATGAATGATATAAATACATTGTCTTCCGCTGTTAGGTTTTATAAATAAAATGACTTTTTACTCGGTACCTAATACGGGTCAGGTCGTTTGAATGGTAGTAGGGATGTTGACGTGGCCGATTTGTGAATGTTATGGAAGACGAGTGATTATTTATTTATAATTGAAAAAAAAAATGTACGAAAATTGTGGCGTCACAGTTTGGTATCAAAGCCTAGGTTGCTAGGATTTGTAGACTTTAGTAGGCAGCGGAATACAATACCAGAGTATAGGAGTGGATTTTGAGGAAAATAGGTGATGGGTAGATTGAAATGTGAGTTAGTGGTTGTTAGGGGATGATGTGAGAATTTAGGATTCTATCTAGAGACAGGAATACCGGGGTTATTTTTGTGTTTTTCTTGGGGTGACGATTTTAGGAAAACCATGGATATTATCGCTAGGTAGTGTTTCTGAGTGGTAGTACTAAATCTTAAATGGGGATTAAGGATGTGGATAGAAGGGTGATTTATGAGTTATAGCGGTGTATGGGTTGAGTGGTAGTAATTGTACGCTGAGATTAGCTGCTTCCTTTGTAGGATGGATCCGGGAAACAGTAACACGAATGTGGGAAGTGATAGAGTAGGACCTTCCAGTATGAGTGGTGCAGACCCTGGCGCTATGTTGCGTAGCATCACTCAACAGGTGATGACTGAGATGACCAGGAGCTCGGGGGAGTGGAACTACACGATCGAGCTGTTCACGCGTATGCAACCCCCGTCTTTCGCTAGAGGAGCGGACCCACTGATAGCAAAGAACTGGGTTCAGGACATACTGGCAGTCCTCTCATGTACATACGAGCAGAGGGTGTTATTTTCCATATTTAAATTGACCGCGGAGGCAAAGCGCTGGTGGAGGTCAGTGAGAGTACTAGAGGAGTAGAGGTCGGATCCTGTAGCGATGACATGGAGTCGCTTTAAGAAGATTTTCTTCAAGAGGTACTTTCCCACTACGCTCAGGAGTGCGAAGGCGTCAGAGTTTCTGTATCTGACATAGGAGTCTATGATAATGCAGCAGTATGCAACGAGGTTTGTTGAACTGTCCCGGTTCACCCCGTATATGGTGCCAGATGAGGAGAGGAAGGCGAGGAAGTTTGAGGAGGGCCTGAGGCAGAATATGTAGGAGCAGGTGGCAGGCTTCCGAGCTCAGACCTTCTCGGAGATAATAGACAGGGCTGCGGTGATTGAGAGCAACATATAGAGAGGCGCAGCAGCATAGAGCTAGAGGAAGAGGCCCGTGCCTTCTGACTTGCAGGCAAGGTCTAGTCGAGGGCCGTGGAGGAGATTTGATAGCCGAGGGGGATGATGACAAGGAGGAGGAGATTGAGCAGTACAGGGTAGATAGATGCTCCCTCCTTGTACTAGATTTTTGAGGAGGCACCCAAGAGAGTGCTGAGCGAGGGAGGTTGTCTGCTATCAGTGCCACTAGCCTAGCATTTTGCGAGGAACTGCCAGGAACCACTAGTGGTAGCGGATGCTCCTCGACCATATAGAGGAGGCTATCAAGCACCTCGAGGTGGACAGTAGAGGAATACTACTCCGGCATGAGTGTATGCACTGACGCCGGGAGATGCTGAGGCGGCGGGAGATGTGGTGACAGGTACTGTTTAATACTGTCATTTAAAGCTATTGTCTTATTTGATTCTAGGGCGACGCATTCTTTTATTGCCCGGGATTATGTTACGTTGTGTGGGTTTGAGCCTCAGCAGTTAGATATTAGTTTGTCTATTTCTACATCGACTGGGGCTGTAGGGATATGTAGGAAGGTACTCAGAAACTGTCCAGTGGGTATTCAGGGGAGGTCTTTGTTAGCTAATCTGGTGATTTTAGACATGCATGAGTTTGAGATAATCTTGGGTATGGATTAGCTGGCTGCCTACTATGCCAGCATTGACTACCATCAGAGAGGTAGTATTTAGACTTCTAGAGGGACAGGAGTACAGATTCGTGGGATCACGTGTGCGCACGCCACCTCAGTTACTGTCTGCTATTCAGGCACATAAATTGTTGTCAGAAGGCTATCAGGGATATTTAGCCTGTGTGAGGGCAGTATCAGAAGGAGAGCTGAGGGTGGAGGATATCCCAGTGGTGAGGGATTTTCCTAATGTATTCCTCGAGGATTTACCAGGACTACCTCCTAATCGTGAGGTAGAGTTTGTTATTGATATGGTTCCGGGGATAGCGCCGATTTCAAAGGCTCCGTATATAATGGCACCGGCAGAGCTGAAAGAATTGAAGGAGCAGCTGCAGGAACTATTAGATAAGGGGTTTATTCGGCCCAGTGTGTCGCCCTAGGGAGCACGGGTTTTGTTTTTTAGGAAGAAGGATGGGTCGATGAGGTTGTGCATCGACTATTAGGAAATAAACAAAGTGACTATCAAAAATAAATACCCGCTCCCACGTATCGATGATGTGTTTGACTAGTTACATGGGACACAGATCTTTTTGAAGATAGATTTACGCTCCAGGTACCATCAGGTGAAAGTCAAGGCAGAAGATGTTCCAAATACGGCATTCAAAACACGGTATGGTCACTATGAATTTCTAGTTATGCTGTTTGGGTTGACGAATGCTCTTGCAGTGTTTATGGATTTGATGAACAGGGTCTTTCACCAGTACTTGGATCAGTTTGTGGTAGTATTTTTTGATGATATACTGGTGTATTCGAAAAACCTAGAGAAGCATCTGAGTATAGTGCTTCAGGTATTGCGAGAGAAGAAGCTTTATGTGAAGCTCAAGAAGTGTAAGTTCTGGTTGGAACAGGTTACCTTCCTTGGACACGTTATATTCAGGGGTGGTATTTCTGTTGATCTGAATAAGATTGAGGCGGTAGTAGACTAGGCATGACCAAAGAACGTGCACGAGATCAGGAGTTTCCTAGGATTGGCTGGGTATTACTGCAGGTTTATTGAGGGCTTCTCGAGACTGTCAAGCCTGCTGACCAGAGTGACCACGAAGGGAGTGAAGTTTGAGTGGTCTGATGAATGTGAACAGAGCTTCCAAGAATTGAAGCAGTGACTCATCACTGCGACTGTGTTGACGATTCCTTCAAGAGAAGAGGGGTTCGTAATTTACAGTGATGCATTCCAAAAAGGGCTCGGATGTGTATTGATGTAGCGAGGGAGAGTGATAGTCTATGCCTCACAACAGTTGAAAGAATATGAGAAGAACTGTCCTACCCATGATCTGGAATTGGCAGCGGTATTTTACGCGTTGAAGATTTGGAGGCACTATCTATATAGGGTAGGTGTGAGATATTTACTGACCATAAGAGTTTAAAATATTTCTTCACGCAGAAGGAATTAAATATGAGGCAAATGAGATGGTTGGAACTAATAAAGGATTACGACTGCACTATCAGCTACCACCTAGGAAAGGCTAATGTGATCGCTGATGCTTTGAGTCGAAAATCGGTGAGTTCATCTGTGTCTGCAATGGAGATTCAATATTCGATCCAGATGAATCTAGAGAGGCTCGGTGCGAAGCTGGTAGAGGGCGATCACCAGGCGTTCATTGCTGACTTGGTTTTGTAGCCGACTCTATCGAAGAGGACGATACAGATTCTGGAGGACATGCTGCGAGCATGTGTGCTGGACTTTGGAGGTCGTTGGATGCAATATTTGCCACTAGTCGAGTTTGCGTATAACAACGGCTACTAGGCCAGCATTGGGATGACACCGTATGAGGCACTTTATAGCAAGAGGTGCCGATCCCCGTTATACTGGGATAAGGTTGGAGAGAGACAGGTATTGGGGCCTTAGCTGATACAGCAGACTCAGGATAAAGTCAGATTCATTAGAGACAGGATCGGGACAGCGCAGAGCTGGCAGAAGAGTTATGCTGATACTTGTTGATGAGAATTGGAGTTTGACACAGGAGATCATGTATTCCTGAAGGTGGCACCGTTGAAAGGTGTTATGAGGTTCGGGAGGAAGGGTAAGCTGAGCATTAGGTATATTCGACCATTTGAGATTCTTAAGAGAGTGGATCTAGTTGCATATCGTTTGACATTACCACCGATCCTATCTAGGATCCATGACGTATTTCACGTTTCTATGCTGAGGAAATACGTCCCAGACACCTCCCATGTGATCAGGTATGAAGCACTGGAGTTGGGTGATACTTTAGCTTATGAGGAAGTGCTAGTGCAGATTCTTGACTGGAAGGAACAGGAGCTACGCATGAAGAAGATTCCACTGGTAAAAGTTCTGTGGCGTGACCATGCCATTGAGGAGGCTTCCTGGGAACTAAAGGATCAGATGCACCAGAGATATCCGCACTTATTCAGTGGAGTTTAGAATTGAGCCAATCAGAGTAAAAAGAATATTATTGTATATTTTTATTTGTATAGTGTAACATAGGATAGATATGGTTTTTAATTTTGAAATATGAATGGTTTTGGGAGAATTTTGAATAGTTGTAATCTCCCAAAACCCTCGTTGTAACCACGGTATTCCTCCGCCATAAGTGAGGGTAATTAATAAAAATTGGAAGTGTTTTCGCTAAGGAAGGGAAATAGGGGAATGACAAATTTCGAGAACAAAATTTTTATAAGGATGAGAGAATGTAATAACTGCAAATAGGGTTATAGAAGATTAGTAGAGTGATTCCAAAAAAAAAGAATTAAATTAATTAATTAATAGGATTTAAAAATAATAATGATAATAATAATTTAAAATTTATTTTTATTTTTATTCATAAAATATATTATTATTATTATTATTATTATTATTATTATTATTATTATTATTATTATTATTATACTAGAAGGTTCAAGACCCCCCCCCCCCACCATTTCTTCTTCTTCTTCTTCTTTTCTTTTCTTTTCTTTTTTTTTCTTAGTTCTTTTGTGTAGCTCTGCAAGTTCTCCCTCTCTCTCTCTCTCTCTCTCTCTCTCTCTCTCTCTCTCTTCATTCTCTCTCCCTCTCTCCTCAATTTCGTGACGAATTTTTGCCCGATCGAAAATACGAAGATACTGCTGGACTCCATTCTCTACTACCGTCATTTCTACCGGAGCGGATTAGTGGTAGGAGCGACGTAGACGTATCTCCTAGAATAAGTCAATTTTCCTTTTTTCTTTAATTTCTTGCAAAATATAAGTACAATTGACGAACGGACACCACCACGAGAATCTAGGGATGATTCTCTACAAGTCTAGAGGGACGGAATTCTCGTGGGGTCGTTGTGGGTAAAATCCCAAATTTGGGGTACGGGGGTTATTAAGGGGCTTATTTTTAATTAATTAGGATTAATTTAGAAATGCTAAAATATTGAGCATATGGAGTTGAAGTAGGGTTTCTAAAATTTAGGATCTAGGTGAGCGCCGCGGGTGTAATTTTTAGGACCCGTAGGCAAAATTCAGAAAATTAAGTGGGGCTGTTAAATGTTAGTTTAAATATTAATTTCAGGTATATGTAGCCTAAGGAAGGTTAGATGGATATTATTTTGGAGAAATAGGTTAATTAATTTGGGAAAAATGCAAATTGTAGGAATTGAATTTCGGACGCCAAAGGTGTAGGATTTGGGTTGTAACAACTCTCAGTAAGTTAGGTAAGGAGAATAAATTATAGGAGCATTTTTAGAATTACTGTGTGAATTAATATGGGAAATTGAGCATATGGTATTTTTCCTGAAAGATATTATGATATAAATATTAGATAAATTGTGTGGCATGTGAGTAATATTAAATTGTGAATATTAAATGAAAACTGTGTGGTATGTGGCTTATATTGAAAAATGTGGAATATAACGATTTGTATATGAGAAAAATATTGAAATGAGCATGATTGATGTGATTAGTGAAAAATAATGAAATGTGATATTTATGCATGAGTAGAGATTATTTGCATGAAAAATAAGTTTGTACAAATTACTGATATGAGTATTTTGGGAAATATAGAAACACGTGAAATATGATATATATTATTATGAGATGATGAAATGTGCACAGAAAATGATGAGAATATTTATATTGAATTGAATTGTGATTTACTAAAACATGATTGATGATATGCCAATACCGCACAATGATTGCGGGTGAGTGGTATTCATTTCCTACTAATGTTGTTGGGGAGGTATGCTCAGTATGGAGACTGTGTGTGTGTGTGTGTGTGAAGTTCCTACTGATGTCGTTGGGGAGGTATGCTCAGTATGAAAATTGTGTTGTGAAGTTCCTACTGATATCGTTGGGGAGGTATGCTTAGTATGAAAATTGTGTTATGAAGTTCCTACTGATGTCGTTGGGGAGGTATGCTCAGTATGAAAATTGTGTGTGAAGTCCCTACTGATGCCTTTGGGGAGGTATGCTCAGTATGGAGACTATGTGTGTGTGTTTGTGAAGTTCCTATTGATGCTGTTGGGGAGGTATGCTCAGTATAGAGACTGTGTGTGTGTGTGTGAGATTCCTACTGATGCCGTTGGGGAGGTATGCTCAGTATGGAAATCGTGAATATGTTGAGAATGGGAATTATGTGAATTAATGTATTATGTAAAGTACATAAATGTGAATTTATGTATACATAGATATGTAATGAGTTAAAATGGGAAATGATTATGAAAATTGAAAGAGTGTGTGTTTTATAAAATAAATAATTGAGGCGAAGTGAAACTCTCCGCCTAAAGACTTACTGAGTAAGGTGAGTGCCCTGATAGTATCAGATGTGGCCATTCCTAGCTGCATAACGTGTTAGGGTAGAGGAAAGCTACCTGTATGGGGGGGCAATCTTCCCTATTCTCAGGAACTTTGCGGGTAATTATGTGTGTTGGAAATGAATAAACTTGAGAAATGATTTTAAAGCTTATAAAAGCTTGTGTTATATATCTATATGATTATGAGAATGTGTATATTAGTGTATTTTCTCAGATGAAACGATGGTTTGAAAAGTAAAGTGTTTTATAACTGAACTCATAAGGCCACACACTGTAAATAATTTATTCCTTCTTACTGAGATGTGTCTTACCTAAATTATCTAAATTTTTCAGGAAACAGGGATAGACCAGGTGAAAGAGCTCCATGATCATAGGGAGCTGGGACCCTGACACACAGGGTGAGGTTTTGGATTAGGGGATGTGTTATTTCCCTAGAGTTGGATTGTTTTGAGTTTGTGATGATGATGTATATATGTGTACGTAGATACTCTGGGTATTGTATTGTTAATGATATGAATACACTGTCTTCCACTGTTAGGTTTCATAAATAAAATGACTTTTTACCCTGTACCTAATACGGGTCGGGTCGTACGAATGGTAGTAGGGATGTTGATGTGGTTGATTTGTGAATGTTAGGGATTACGAGTGATTATTTATTTATTATTGAAAAAAAATGTACGAAAATCGGGGCGTAACATCTCTGGCGCATATGCTCCTCTAACTCCCAATAAGCCTCCTCTATTGCATGGTTGCACCATAGAACTTTTACCATCGGTATAATTTTCATACGCAACTCCTGTTCTTTCCAGTCCAAAATCTGCATTAGCACTTCTTAATAAGCAAAGCATCACTGAGCTCCAGTGCCTCATATCTGATCACATAGGAGGGGTCTGGTATGTATTCCCTTAACATCGAAACGTGAAATACATCATGAATTCTAGACAAAGTAGGTGATAGTGCCAACTTGTAAGAAACTTGACCTGCTCTCTCCAAAATCTCAAATGGTCCAATATACATAGGGTTCAGTTTACCCTTCCTTCCAAATCTCATAACACCTTTCAACGGTGCCACTTTTAAGAACACATGGTCCCCTGTGTCAAACTCCAACTCTCACCGGCAAGTATCAGCATAACTCTTCTGCCGGCTCTGCACTGCACTGATTCTATCTCTGATGAGTCTAACTTTTCCCTAAGTCTGTTGTATCAGCTCTGGCCCCAATATCTATCTCTCCTCAATCTCATCCCAGTACAATGAGGATCGACATTTCCTACCATACAATGCCTTAAATGGTGCCATCCCTATGGGGGTTTGATAAGTGTTATTATACGCAAACTCGACTAACGGTATAAATCATAACCAACTGCCCACAAAGTCTAGCACGCATGCACATAGCATATCCTCCAATATCTGTATCATCCTCTTCGTCTGTCCATCTATCTGAGGATGAAATGTAGTGCTGAACGACAACTGAGAACCCATGGCCTCTTCCAAACTCCTCCAAAAACAAGATGTGCCCCATGGGTCTCGGTATGAAACTATTGACAAAGGCACGCCATGCATTCTCACTGTATCATGAATATATAACTCTTCCAATCGGTTTAAGGATTAGTTAACTCTAATAGGAAGAAAATGGGCAGTCTTTTTTAGTCGATCCACCACTACCCAAATGGCATCCTGTCTGTGTAGCGCCGATGGTAACCCAATGACAAAATCCATCACTATATGCTCCCACTTCCACTTAGGAATATAGAGTGGCTACAATGACCCCACCGGTCTCTGATGCTCAACTTTCATCTGTTGGCATGTCAAACACTGTGCTACAAACTCGGTAATTTCTCTTTTCATTCTGCTCCACCAAAACGAATCCCGAAGATCCCTGTACATTTTAGTGCTACCAGAATGTACCGTATACAAGGATTGGTGCGCTTCCTCTAAAATCACTTTCTTAATCTCAGGATCAGCAGGTACACATGACTTGGTATGGAACCTCAAGGCCCCATCATCTAAGATACTGAAATCTTCCTCCAGACCATCCTGTACTTTCTCTATCAGCTCTACAAGTTCTGCATCACTCCTTTGTGCCGCTTTAATTCTTTCTTTTTAAGTCAGTTACAACACCAGATTGGCAATAAATGCCTGATGATCACCCTCTACGAGTTCTATTCCCATTCTTGCTAAATCCATCTAAATTGAATGCTGGATCTCCACTATAAATACTGATGCACCCACGGATTTTCGGCTTAAGGCATCAGCCACCACATTAGCTTTTCCCGGGTGGTAACTGATGGTGCAGTCGTAATCCTTTACCAGCTCTAACCATCTCCTCTGCCTCATGTTCAATTCTTTTTGTGTGAAAAAGTATTTCAAACTCTTGTGGTCAGTAAAAATTTCACACTGACCCCCATAAAGATAATACCGCTAAACCTTTAGTGCGTACACCACCACTGCCAACTCCAGATCATAGGTAGGATAATTCTTCTCATATTCTTTCAATTGACGTGAGGCATATGCTATAACTCTCACTTGCTGCATCAGAACACAGCTAAGCCCTTTATGTGATGCATCACTGTAAATCAAGAAACCCTCCTCGCTAGAAGGAATCGTCAACACCGGTGCAGTGATGAGTCACTTCTTTAGCTCTTGGAAGCTCTGCTCACATTCATCTTACCATTCAAATTTTACCCCTTTCCTAGTCAACCTCGTCAACGTACCCGAAAATTTAGAGAAACCCTCAACGAATCTGCGGTAGTATCTAGCCAATCCCAGAAAACTTCTAATTTCCTACAAATTCTTTGGTCATACCCAATCTACTACCACCTCGATCTTACTCGGGTCTACTAAGATACCACCCCTGGAGATCACATGTCCAAGGAATGTAACTTGCTCTAACCAGAATTTGCACTTCTTAAATTTCGCAAACAGTTTCCTTTCCCTTAGTATCTGAAGTACTATCCTTAGATGTTCCTTGTGCTCCTCTGAGCTCTTTGAATACACCAATATATAGTCAATAAATACCACCACGAACTGATCTAGATACTGGTGAAAAACCCTGCTCATCAAATCCATAAATACTGCAGGAGCATTTGTCAACCCAAACAGCATAACCAAAAATTCATAGTGGCTATATCGAGTCTTGAATGTCGTCTTCAGAACATCCTTTACCCTGAATTTTACTTGATGGTACCCAGACCGTAAATCTATTTTTGAGAAAACCTGTGTCCGCTGTAGCTGATCAAATAAATCATCGATGCGGGGAAGCAGGTACTTATTCTTGATAGTCACTTTTTTAATTTCACAGTAGTCGATGCACATTCTCATCAACCCATCATTCTTTTTCACAAATAAAACCGGCGCTCTCCAAGGTGACACGTTGGGCCGAATGAATCCCCTATCCAACAGTTCTTACAACTGATCCTTCAATTCTTTTAGTTCTACCGGTGCCATTATGTACGATGCTTTTGAAATTGGTGCTGTCCTCGGTACTAGATCAATATAAAATTCTACCTCACAATCAGGGCGTAGTCCCGGAAAATCCTTAGGAAAAATATTAGGAAAATCCCTTACTATCGGGATATCCCCTATCCTTAACTCACCCTTTGGTACCGCCTTTACATAGGCCACAAAACCCCGAAAACCATCTAAGAGCAATCGCCTCACCTGAATGGCAGATAACAACTATGGTGGGGTACCCACACAAGACCCTACAAACCGATACTCCTGTCCCCCTAGAGTTCTGAACACAACCTCTTTCTGATGACAATCAATACTGGCATAGTGAGCAGCTAGCTAGTCCATACCCAATATCACCTCGAATCCATGCATATCCAAGACAACTAGATCAGCCATTAAAATCCTCCCCTTATACACACTAGACAATTTCTAAGTACTTTATCACATATCCCCACAACCCCTGTTGGCGTAGCTACTGATTAACTAACCCCTAACTGTTGAGTTTCAAACCCACATAATTTTATGAATTCTCGGGCGATGAAGGAATGGGTCGCCCCTGAATCAAACAATGCAGTAGCTTTAAATGAATGAATTGAAATGGTAGCTGTCACGACGTCTCCGGCCGCCTCCGCATCTCCGAGCATCAATGCATAAAACTCGTGCCGGGGTGGTATTCCTTTGTTGACCACCACGAGGTGTCTAATGACCTCCTCTGTACAATCTCAGAGCAGGCACTGTCGCCGACAGTGCACGATAATCCCTCGCCATATGTCCCGACTAATAACACCGATAGCAGACCTTCTCCCTAAGCCGAAATTCTCTCGAGTGCCTCCTATAACATGTGGGGCAAGGAGGGGGCATCTGTCTACCCTATCCTGCTTGATTTCCTCCTCCCAATCTATGTCCTCCTCTATTATCATGCCTCCTCCAGAGCCCTCGACTGGACTTGACTTGAAACTTTAAAGGCACCAGCCTCTTCCCTTGACTCTGAGTTGTGACACCTCTCTACATGCTACTCTCGATCACTGCAGCTCTATCCACAACCTCAGCAAATGTCTAGGCCCAAAAACCTATGACCTGCTCGAATACATTTTTTTTTAGGCCCTCCTTGAACTTTCCCGCCTTCTTCTCCTCATCTAGTGCCAAATGTGGGGCAAACCGTGACAGCTCAATAAACCGGGTTGCGTACTGCTGCACCGTCATCTGCCCTTGAGTCAGGTGTAGGAACTCTGCTGCCTTCTTATTTCGGACGATAGTAGGAAAATATTGCTAAAAAAAAAAATTCCTTGAATCGACCCCACGTCGCTGTCACAAGATCTAGTCTCTGCACCTCAATCAACCTCACTGATCTCCACCAGCATTTTGCTTCCCTGGTCAGCTTGAATGTTGCAAATGACACCTTCTTTTCATTTGTACATAGGAGCACTGCTAGCATGTCCTCAATGTCCTGAACCCAATTCTCAGCCACTATTGGGTTTCTCCTCCAGAAAAGGATTGGGGGGGGGGGTCTTATGCGCGTAAATTGCTTGATTGTGCAGCTTCACTCCCATGAACTCATGGCCATATTAGCCATTACCTGCTGAGTGACAGTGTGCAATACTGCGTCAGAATCTATGCCCCCCATACTGAAAGATCCTGCTCCATCACCCCCACTATTTGTGTCACTGTTCCTAGGGTCCATCCTGAAAAGGAAACAACCAATCTCAGAATTCCATCATTATCACACAATCAATATATTCATCAGAATATAACTTATAAAACATCCTTCTAAAATCATCTGTTTTATTATTCTCAGTTCCCATTTAGAATTTAGTCCTACCACTCAAAACAAGACCCGACGATAGTATCCATGGTTTTCCTGGAATTGTCACCCCAAGAAAAAACAAAAACAACCACAAAACCTCTGCTTTCAGGCCGAAAGAAAGAACCCTAAACTCTAATCTCATCCTCTAACAACAACTGCTTATATCTCATCAATATCCATTTCTATACTCTGGTATTGTATTCTGCTGTTTACTAAAGTCTACAGAACCTAGCAAACTTAGGCTCTAATACAAAACTGTGACGCTTCAATTTTTCATACCATTTTTCTTTCCACATATTAACATACATAACATATTGGCCACATCACCACCCTGATACCATTAATACACGCCTAGGGTGGGAACCGGATAAAATGATCATACTAGTATTCCTATCAGCGGAAGTCACAATATATATATATATATATATATATATATATATATATATATATATATATATATATACATCATAGTGAATACACATACCATAGTGTCAACCATCCAGAAGTTTATACATCAACATACATCTCAAAATAACAAAACTCTAGGGGAATCATCCATCCCTAGTTTACACACCCACCCTGTATGTCAGGGTACCAGCTCCACTCTATCTGGGAGCTCTATCACCAACTCGATCTCAGTTTCGTGAAATATTTAAATGTTTTGGGTGAGAGACATCTAAGTAAGAAGGAATAAATTATTTACAGTGTATGGTAATATGTGATTCATTATTTCATAACATATAACATATCAGTGATAGTATCTTCTAAGAAAATATATCATTCCCATAATCATAATCATATAGATATACAACACAAGCTTTCATAAGATTTTACTTCTATTTCCAAAATCATTCATTCATAATCTAAGTTTACCCGTGAAGTTCCTGAGAATAGGGAAACTTACTCGCCCATACAAGTAGCTTCCCTCTACATTGAAATCATTTGCAGCCTAGCCCGATTAACCCGGGTTCAGCTACAACTAATACTTATCAGAGCACTCATCTCATAGGTCACTTAGTTGGACCCTAAGTACTTTAAAATTCTTGAGAAATATTTTTATACAAGTTTGAAAGTTATTTCAAAGTGTTAAAATCATTTTTAGAATGAAATATAAAGGATTTTGTAGTTCCAAGAAGTTTGGGTGCCTGAGGCAAAGTGCTCAATCGACCGAATGTATACTGTCTAAACACTGGTATTGCTCCAAGTAGTTTGGGCAACTGAATCTCAAGGTTTAGTCATCCGAGTGGCTACTACTTGTTTAAATTTCTAGACTCAGTTAATTCGAGCGACCGAACCTTAGAGTTTAGTCGATCGTGTGGGTACTGCTTGTTTGGAAATTCCAGATTAAATAGGTTTGGGCGACCAAACACACAATTCAGTCGACCAAACCTTACGCGATAATTATCGCAAAGACCATAAAATCACTAATTCCAAATCATCAAGCCATTAAACACGCCCAATAGCTAGATTTCAAACTTATATATAAATATCTAGCCTTAAACATGTTTTGCGAAGAGATTAATTGTGATTAACGCCCCCTATTGCTAAAAAATTTTCTGAGTTCATTATTCAAGTGTATTGCTTTTCAAAAACCAGAAAACCCTAGCTACTCTTTGAACTTCATTTCAATATTCAACTGAGAGTGTACTAGTGCATCGATTTATGTACTCAATCTGCTCTATCCAGAGAGTTTTATCTGTACAACTCTACTTCAATTGTTACTTTGTATCTTAACGATTCTAGGGTGAATCGCTGTCAAGAGAAAGGGGATTTTCGCTTGGGAGTCTATAAAGGTATCTCCACCTATTGAATGGGAGAGGCATATCTGCCTACTGAAGGGGAGAGGTTTCTCCACCTACTAAAGAAGCGATAATGGAATCCTTAAGTGGGTTGCTTAAGGGAAGGACGTAGGCATGAATCGTCGAACCTTGCAAAATACGGTGTTATTCTCTACTCCCTTTAACTCTGTTATATTTAAGCATATTTATGTTGATATTTATTTTCTGTAAATATTATATTCATCGTGTAGTTTGATCACTTATTGGAATCATAGAAAAAATTCTTTTATATTTAAGCATAATTATATTGATACACACACACACACACACACACACACACACACACACACACATATATATATATATATATATATATATATATATATATATATATGGTGTGAATATTGCTATAATTGAGTAGTTAGATCACTTGTGAAAATCTTAGTAAAAATTGATTAAGCTTTTGCATAAAACTTTTAAATACCCAATTCACCCCCCTCTTAGGATCACACCTCAACTCACAATTGGTATCAGAGCATGGTTGCAATAAAGCTAACAAGTAGTTGCATAAAGATCATATGGCAAACCTAGGTGTAACCCCTTTTGGTGAAGGTCAATCCTCCACAAGGCCTCCAGTTTTTTGCGGTGTTAATTACACTTTTTGGAAACAAAGAATGACAATTTTTATTCAAACTATGGACTAGAGGGCTTGGAGAGTGATTGTCCAAGGTAACTATGTGCCTACAAAAATCATTGATTATAAGGAAGTGCCTAAAGTTGAAAATGAGATGAAAAAAACTAATATGAAGTTAATGCAAATTAACTCTAGGCTATAAATGATCTATATTGTGCATTAGATGCAAACAGATTCAATAGGATAATGGCATGTAAAAGTGCTAAGGAGATTTGGGGAAAACTAGAAATTACTTATAAATAGACAATAGACGTTAAGGATAGTCGTATTGACATGCTCATTAGTGAGTATGAGGCTTTTAAAATGACCCCTGATGAATCTATTTCCAGCATGTACACTATATTCACACACATTATAAATTTGCTTAACGCTCTTGGAAAGAGTTACCCCACTTATGAGATGATTAGGAAAATACTTAGAGGACTCTCATCCCTTTGGGAACCAAAGGCCACAACCATCGCTAAAGGTGGGAATTTGAAAGCAATGTCCCTAGATGAGCTCATTGGGTCACTTCTTGCATATAAGATGACTATTAACGAATGAGCAAGTGAACACCATAAAGCTAAGAAATCCATCACCCTCAAAGCTTCCAAGGAAAGCTCTAGTGATGAGGATAACGAAGAGATGGATGAAGATGACATAGCCATCGAAAAGTTCTTTAAAAAGAATAAGTAATTCATAAGAAAATTTTGGGGCTCTGAGATGGATGGAGGAGAGTTAAGTAAAAGAGAGTCAAAAGTAGAACCACCTACTTGCTACAACTACAAAAAGGTTGGACATATCAAACTAGAGTGTCTGCTACTCAAAAAAATCTCCAAAAATAAGGAGAAGAAGAAGGCAATGAAGGCTACTACTTGGGACGATTCAAGCTCAAGTAGTTCAAAAAATCGAATCAAGCGATCAAGAGGTTGCGAACTTCTACCTTATGGCATTTAAGAACGATAAGGTACTGATGACTTTACTGTAATCCTAAGAAAGAGGGGTGAATTGGTATTTTAAAATTTATCTTCTAGGTCAATCCACTAGCAACAGTATTACACAAGTCTAAGGTCAATCTAGTGCGTATAAAATAAATCAGTATATCAATTCAGCAGAAATTTAAACTGCACAAGTGATTTAACAAGGCATGCACAATAAAACAGTAAATATAGACAATACCAGAAATGTTATCAAGGTTCGGCAAACTGCCTACATCCCCGCCTTGGCTCACCAGCACAAGGATTACACTATAGGCTCACTTAACGGGTGGAGCGGCACCTAAATACAACCAGGTCAATTAGATCAGGGCTTACCTCAACCTTTACAAACAATCCTTCTCGAGCTGGATTACCAACCATTCAAGCTATGCCTGGAATACAGCAGATTTCACAATAGAATTTAAGTACAAACTATATGCTTCTTAATCAAGCAAATTTTGTACCAATATAATTAGCACACTATCGAATGATAAGATATGATAAGGTCAATGTAGTTTTAATATCTACTCTCAATATGATGCAAGAATAACAATAAATACGTGAGTGTATATGTGAGAATCTTTGTGTCAAGATAATGGAATCAATCACAATGCAGCAACAAAGATTTCAAGTACGCTTCAAATATCTTCAACAAATATTTTTCTCAAAATAAATCAAAGTAGATATTTGAAATCGGTTTTGCAAAATAATATTTCACAACCAAAACGCAATACGAACTCTTTAAGTATTGCAATGAAGATGCAAAACTCACGAGTTCAAAGAAGTTTCTCTATGGAAGACTTACAAACAAAGTCTCCTATAAAAACTTGAAGCTTTCTCTCTAATAAAATTTATCTCAATCAACAAGAACAAGAGAGAGCCTAAGCTTAATAAGAAAGTCACATTAACACTCGTACAAGATGATTTTTGGCAATAGAAATGAGTAAGAATGAGTGTAGGGAGCTTGAAAATGAGAGTAGGGATTTTTGAAATTCAGAGAGTATTTGCTAATTAAGATTGCTAATCAAGTTGCTAAACTTTGCAAATGAGTGGGTATATATAGACTTCCCTAAAATTATAACCGTTTAGGACATAGATGTCATTTTTGCAAAAGTTTAAGTGAGGTTAATAATTTTTTACAGTGTTTTAACCTCGATAAATTTTGAGCAACTCAAGAGGGTCGGTCAACCATCTTGAAGGTATTGTTGACCATTGAGCTCAGTTTGGTCGATTGGGGAAAATTTGAATTGAGTGTTCGGTCGACCATGTGTAAGGCGATTCTAAACCTCCGCAATTCGGTCAATCGTACTGGCTTCGGTTGACCAAACTATACAAACTTCGGTCAACCAACACGAGAATGAACTAGATTGGACAGTCGACCAGGGCATTGAAAATTCCCACGCGGGGGTTTGGTGGACCAGGGCGTTGCCTTATATTTTTGGTCGGTCAACCAAATGGTCAAAATGTTGACTCGATGGAAGTTCGGTTGACCAAAGGTCCCTATTCATTATAGTTCGGTCGACCAAACATGATCTTTTATAGCATTTCGGTTCTATTCCACTTATAATGTTGTCCCTATACATATGATGATTAATAATAAAATGATAGGGCACATTTTAATGCAAATATGAGGGTCCTAAGGTTAGTTTAAGTCCTTTTTGAGCTTACCTATCTTATCATGCATGTAATGCATTGATTATTATAATCCATTGAACTTTAATTATTGCAGACCCGAATAAAAACTTAAATTAAAATGCAACATATAAAAATTTAGGGTCTTTATCCTCTTCAAGTTCATGTGCACCAAATTGGAACCTCTACTTGAACCTACACACAAACTCTTTAAGCATTAAATAACACAATATTTGTCATGATCAAAACCGGGCATGGCCTATGAGGTCAACATTCTCCCCCTTTTTGATGATGACAAATACGTCATGCAAAAGTGGGTACAACCTTGAAAGGTTCCCCCTAACAATATGCACAAGGAATTAAAGTTCACAAAGTATACCCAATTACAAGAAATTAAAGTTCACAAAGAATACCCAATTTTGTCCTCTTCTCCCCCTTTTGGAAACAACAGAAAGGGCTAAGAATTTAAAACATGTAAGCAAGGCATTGAGTATGAAGCATTTAAATACAAGAGATGTTTGAGAGAATTTTTAGAAATTTCGGCAGCTTGTCGTTTGAAAATAAAGCATTTTCCCAAAAATATTTATATAGAAATAACCTAATTGAGTTTTAAATAAACAGTTTATCCACAACTACTTAACTCAAACAGTTCAGTATGATCAAGATGGAAAACATAAATATAAATATTAAACATACAAGATATATAATGGTCATACATTTGCAAAACACATACAAACTCATGAAGTATAATGCAATGATAGATTTAAAGTTCAGAGTCGTATGTTTTCTATGTTAATAAGCTCCCCCTAAGTTTATGCACTCTATCCAAAATCTAAGAGGCATCTCTACTATGCATTAGACCTAGTTCTCGTCTAATCTATATGAACCTATCTTCCGGAAGGGGTTTGTTCAAAATATTGCCCTATTGCTCATTTGTGCACACAAACTCAAGTGCCTCATCTCCTTTCTGCACATGATCACGAAGGAAATGATGTCTAATCTCAATATGTTTAGTTCGTATATGTGAGATAGGGTTCTTTGAGATATTTATTGCACTAGTATTATCACATTTAATCGGTACTGTATCGTAGTGCAATCCAAAGTCCACAAGTTGTTGTTTTATTTATAGAGTTTGAGCACAACAACTTCCAGCCGCAATATATTTTGCTTCGGCTGTGGATAAGGCAATTGATTTTTTTTTTTCTTGGAGAACCAAGAAACGAGAGATTGTCCTACATACTGACAAGTGCTGCAAGTGCTTTTCCTATCAACCTTACTACCAGAAAAGTCAGCATCAGTATAGCTAAAAATCTCAAAGGTTGTATGCTTAGGATACCATAATCCTAACTTTATAGTTCCACCTAGATACCTAAGGATTCGTTAAACTGCTAATAGATGAGATTCCTTAGGAGCGACCTGAAACCTAGCACACATGCACACACTAAACATAATATCAGGTCTACTAGCTGTAAGATATAGGAGACTCCCAATCATGCCACGATATAATTTTACATCAACAGGAATCCCTTGCTCATCTTTATCTAATTTAGAGAAAGAACACATAGGAGTGCTAAGAATTTTACCATCTTCCATATTGAATTTCATGAGCAAGTCCCTAACGTATTTAGATTGACATATAAAAGTCCCATATTTAACTTGTTTAATTTGCAGCCCTAAAAAGAAACTAAGTTCACCCATTATGCTCATTTCAAATTCACTTTGCTTGCATTTGGAAAACTCATTACACAACTCATAATTAGTTGATCCAAAAATGATATCATCAACATAAATTTGAACAAGGAGCATATCATCATTCTTGGATTTGATGAAGAGTGTATTGTCAATTTTGCCACAAGTAAACCCATTTTCTAATAGAAAACCACTAAACCTCTCATACCAAGCTCTAGGAGCTTGTTTCAATCCATACAAGACTTTTGATAACCAGTAAACATGATCAAGATACTTATGATTTTCAAAACCAGGTGATTGTTCTACATAAACTTCCTTATTTATATAGCCATTAAGAAATGCGCTTTTAACATCCATTTGATACAATTTGAAGTTCCTAAAAGCAGCACAAGCAAGTAGCATACAAATGGCTTCCATTCTAGCAACAAGAGCATATGTTTCATTAAAATCTATCCCTTTCTGCTGATTATAACCTTGGGCAACTAGTCTAGTCTTATTCCTAGTTACTATCCCATTCTCATCCTTTTTATTTCTATACACCCATTTGGTTCCAATAATTGTATGATCATTAGGCCTAAAAACTAGGGTCCACACTTTGCCTCTTTCAAATTGATTAAGTTCTTCTTGCATAGACATCACCCAAGACTCATCTTTTATGGCTTCTTTAATATTTTTGGGTTATTTTTGGGATAGGAAAGCAAAGTGACTCACTAGGTTTCTTAAGGAGGATATAGTGACTAAACCACGTATGATTTGATCTATAGGATGATTCCTAATGAGTTTCCAATCCCTAGGCAGCTCTTGAACCTCACTCTTATTTATATTATCTTCAGATGATTTATCATTTATTTCTGAATTTTTATTCACATTGTTTTCAAGAGATAGTTTATCTAAGCATTTTCTAATATCAATATCATCTTCATCATTATTCTTATAAAATGGATTAGATTCATCAAATATAACATGAATACACTCAATGACAGTTAAAGTTCTCTTATTAAATAATCTATATGCTTTACTATTAAGAGAATAACCTGGGAAAATGTCTTTTTTTCAGATTTAGAATATCAAATTTCCCTATAAGCTCATTATCCCTAAGCATTTACAGTCAAACATATGAAAATAGGAAATATTAGGTCTATGGCCGTTTCAAATTTCATAGGGTGTTCTATTAAGAGGTGGCTTGATTAGAACCCTATTCATTACATAACACGCAGTACTAATTGCTTTAGCCCAGAAACACTCCCAAAAATCTGATATAATTAAATACTACAATTTAATCGGTTAAATTTTTAAAACAACCCACATAATTTGTACTCCTCATCTTAGCCTCGGAGTGGTGCTTGGAAAACCCAGCTCAAAAATCTACTACGTTAGACTTGTAGAGAAACGCTTCTAGATTATCGTGATGGTTTCTGATCGTTAGTTTTGCTAAAGACTATGGAGAAATGGAAGAGAGAGAGAGAGAGAGAGAGAGAGAGAGAGAGAGAGAGAGAGAGTGAGTTTACCTTATCCCAAGAGTGGTGCCTATGATGCTCCTATGACAAATACACTCCGGTTAAAATGTCAGTGGCGGAGAATGGAACCCAAGAGTATTTTCTGTTTTCCGATCGGTGCACGTTTGGCTGATGAAATCGAGGAGAGAGAAAGAGAGAGAGAGAGAGAGAGAGAGAGAGAGAGAGAGAGAGAGAGAGAGAGAAGGCGAGGAGAGAGAAGGAGGGTTGGGATGGAGAGAGAGAGTACTGGAGAGAGGCGCACATTCTGTATCCAAATTGAATTTGGATATGAAGAAAGCTTCTTAAAGAAGCTTTAGATTAATATATATATATATATATATATATATATATATATATGTCACATATCCTTATATATATATATATATATATATATATATATATTTATGTATATATATAACCATCATATTACTTAATTTGATTAATTCAATTTAATAATGTTTAATTAATTAATTAATTAATAATTAATCTTAATTTTTTTTTCCCGAATTACTACATAGGGGACTTTGTATCTTCCTATAATGAAACTCAAAATAGTGTGGTGGAAAGACCAAAAGGTTACTAGAAAAGTTATGGTTGGAAACTCTGTTAGTATGAACCACAATGTTGCAATATCATTGCTTAAACAAACTCAGTAAGGTAGAAATTGACAGTGACATTATTCTTACATGAAAAATATGTCATACATGATATTTCCTCATTTTGAGTAGACAACAACAAACCATTTAATCAGGTAATAAGTTAAAACTATACATGGAAAAATGGATCAAAATCTATTAATCTGAACCGAATTCAACCCGCTTAAACAGAATTATAACTGATCCATACATTAAATGAGTCGAATATGGTTTCATTTTTTTTTCTATCTCTAAATGAGTCGATTGACGAATTTAAGATTTTATTTGATCTGTTTATCAACCAACAACTAGTCTTTAAATTTATTGATAATCTCATATACTCGTGTTTATTAGGCATCAATTCAATTAGTATAAGCTCTATTGGATTTGGCTTAGACCTAGTCCCACACTCCTAACTCTTGTGTGGCTGTATGTGCCTCTAGATTTGCTCCATACCCACATTCAAACTCAAGCCCAAACACTCAACTTTCTTGTGATAAAAACAAAAGCCTCTGAATTCATGTTCTAAAAAATAATAAAAAAAACATAATTTTGTGATTAGTTATTAAATGTTTAACAATTGCCAAATTATAATTTTTTAAATAGTTTTAGTTATTATGTCACAAAATAAATTGTTCATTGGATGCTAAAAAAATTATATTAGGGATGGGAATGATGGATTATCCGCCATTTGACACGAATTATCTGATCCGAAATGTCATAAATCCGCAACTTAAATAAGTCGAATATGGATTGTAATATCCTCAAACGATAATCCGCCTAATCTACCATGGATTATCCAACCTGATTCACTTTGTCAAGTCTAGTTAAAATAATCAAAACTGTAAAGATCATGAATGGAAAAAGAAATGTGACCCTTCAAAATCTACACATTTGGCAATAGATTTAGATTTTAACGATATTTTAGAAATTGCTAGACTTCTTTAGAGACAATAAGAGAGGATTACGATTTGAAAGACAATTTTGTCTTTTTTAAAGTTGCCACATTAGAGGATTGCGATAAAAAGGCTTTTGCCTTTTAGAAGTAGCTAAATTATTAATTGGTGGCCTTTGAGAGACAATATTTTTGATATAATAAAAAAAACCTATGATTTTTGAAGTTCTTATTTTAATTTCTATCCCTAACAATTTAAGGATTAAAACAGATAAAAAATACAAATTCAGAAGTTAGTTATCAATCAACTAAAATAATTCAAGACTCAAATCGAAAGAATGATTTTAATTTCCTCCAAAGAGGCTCATGATTGGTGACACCAACTTTTCTTTTTGACAAGGAAAAAGAAATGAAAAAAGCAACCTTAAAGCATGCCCTAGATCTTCTTGAATTCTCTTTTATGCAATTTCTCCACCCCAAATATCAAAACAAGAGTTATAAGAAAAAAAGTTTTAAAAGTTTAAAAAAAAAAAACCTAACTCTTCTTTCCTCCCACTTGGCAGGAAATGTACCCTCCCAGCGGTGGATGTGGTGGCCCAGAAAGAAAAGATTTCAGCCAATAGCTCTAAACAGTAGATCTGCACGGGAACTTATTTAATGCTAGTGTTGGTTTTGTGTAGGTTCACCGGTCCAATAACTTTTGACGGCAACAAGAATCTTTTCCGGATTAAATGGTCCACTTTCGTGGTCCATGATCTGGCTCTTCCATCTCATTCCCTCTGTTATACTCTTGATCTTCACAAGGACCTCCACAACATCCCTGAATATAACTGTCCCTTCTGGCCTCAGAATTCTATCCATCTCCAGCAGAATGTAGGTAATATCGCATCTTCAGCGTGCACGTTAAAACAACCAAGAGCAATATATCAAAACATAGAAATGTGAGGATTGCAAGTACCTAGATGCTTTTCAAAATTAAGATCTTTATGAGTATATATACGTTGGTATGTGTGTGTGTGTATTGAGTTACCTGTCTTGATATATGCTAAACACGCTGCCCGCATGGATGAGATCGTAAGTTCTTGGATATGTGGAGAACGCCTCACACCAGTCCTGGTACGTCCCGATGAAGCCTCGCTCGTAGATCACACCCAGAGTGTCCTGATTTGAGTTAACAGGAACGACATTCATAACCCACACCGGATATTTCAAAAGGGCTGCAGCAAATCCCCCTAGAAAAGCATTCATGTCCATTATATTCCGGTATCTGCCCTGGGATAATGGGCTAATTATTCGCTTGTAATGTGTTACCCTGTGCTTCCACAACTCATTGTCCTCTTGGAATTTCTCAGAGGTGATGCCCGATGTTGCACCGCGGGCTATTCTGGGAGGAACAGCCAACGCACGCTCAGGCCATTTCTCTAACGCTCCGCCTGCAACTTCATCTGAGGTGCTTACTTCTGGCAGTGGGGTTACGCAGGTTTCCATATCTCTGTACCTTTGAACACCAGAATATGCAGGGTTTGATACAATAAATACACACAATATTAAGCAGTTCACTAACCAAACTAATCTCATGATATCAGGCTAATTATTGAAAGAATACCAGGCCGCATCTGCTTTGTCAGACTTGCATATAAGTGGTGTCTTGTAAAGCTTCCTGCTGCTAAAGCACTCGGCGTGATTGATGGGCTTTTGCCATACAGCAAGATCATCCTTTTCAACCACTTTGGACCAGCAGAGGCGCCTGGCGACATCTTCTATAGCATCCTGCTCTTGTTTCAAGTCTTCCTGGGTTCTTTCCCAACCTCGCCAGTATTTCTTCCAGCGGATAGGAGGGCCAGACAGAATCCAGTAACCCCCAGGCCGTAGAACTCTGTCCACTTCAATCAGATACATTCCATCTGCAGAAATCAAAGACTTAAAAACACACAAGACATGCACGCACAAAACCCTCCCTAGCTATTAATTAGTCCCCAACTTGACTGATCATTTTTTCTGAATGTACACATATATTTAAGACGTATGGATGAACACCTTACCATATTTGTCCCAAGGAATCAAGCAACGGGAGCAGTGAGCCATATCAAACGCCCTGGCAGGGTAAGGAATTCTGCGTGAAGACATGATTCCAATCATAGCAGGAACTCCCCGCTCCAATGCAAATTGGACCTGCGCTTCATGCGTATCCCTTGGTGCAAAAGACATAGCCAGGATGTCCCTTTTTAACAGGAATGCACCCCAACTCGCAACCTTCCATCCATTAATGCACCCCAACCCAGCAGCCAAATGAAAGTGAACAAACATCTTACCCATTAGCATTGCAAAATTTTTTTTTTTTTAAATGTGCATCTAACTCACAAAATTAATCAAGGCAATCATGCTAAAACCAACAACAGCACACAACTAGCTGACAAGAGCGCGCGCGCGCGCACACACACAAACTTACCCCACATCCTGTATCAAGTGCGGTCCTGATGCTTCCTTGTGTAAGAGGGATGAGATCATTGATGTCATCAATATAGGCATCAGCTCCACGAGGGAACATGGTGCCACCCCCTGGGAATCGGAACCGATCACCCTCGACTTGGATCCAGTTCTGAACGGCCTTTTCAATGCTTAGCTCTCTATGGGGAATGTTGTCATACCAGGCATAGTCTCTGCTCTGAGGCCATTTAAAAGGGGTCTTGTATTTTGGGGGAGCAGGTATGAGGCAAAGGAGGAGCTCCTGCTTGGTGGGGCAATGTCGCTGTCTGTATTTCAGCATGCTCCGCTCAAATTTTCTGCTCCTCAAAGGATCTTCGCAGGGCGTATACTCACTGTAGGACATATCACAGGGCGGGATTTTGTGCTGTGCGTCTGAATCATTGACTTCCAGCTGATGATGACTTTTGAAGTCCAGGGTGACTGGTGATGATGATGACGACGACGACAATGATGAGACGGTATAATCATGAGCGGCAGCTGCTGGGGTTCCAACATCGCAACCCACTCTATTATAGACGTCAGATCGGTTGGATGGTGCAGACGTAGTGTTCTGCCAAGCCCCAAGAATGTAGAATAAGATGCAGAGGCCACTCACCCCTAGAATCCAGGTGAGACGCTTCCTCTTTAGTTCCAGCAGCTGATGATGCTTTGGTGATCCATTGTACTCTTTGGCCATTATTTAAGTCAGAGCTGCGCCCCTGCAAATTAAAATTCTTAGAGAAAGATAAAACCATTCGCACTTGCAATTAAGTCAACCAGGATTTCAAACCAACAGGTTTGTCATTGGGTGTAAAATTAGAAGATTTCAAATTGGAAGAAAATTAATTTAGGTTTTTATTTTTTGGTTCTTAAATTTTTCACATTGAATTTGAGCTTCGAAGGGAGTGCACTTGGGGAATGAGGGTTTCCATTACTCCACGCGAGGAAATCGGCAGTTCACCAATCACATGCGCAGGACACACAAATACTGACAAATTTACAAGGAACTGTAAGTAGACAAATAAAATAGCAGGTGTGGGAAATCTCACCCCAACAGAATGAATCGTGATGAATAAACACGAAAAGGACTTATTCAAAATACGAATAAATTTGTAAAGGGAGAAAAAGTCGATCCTCCCATAACTGAGCAACATAAATACTATCTAATTTTTACAGCCCAAAGCCTATACACACGCACACCCTCTCCGTCCAACAAAAAGTTGGAAGTCAAAATTAGCAACAAGAAAGTTCCGCTCTAGAAGAAAGTACCCGTATTATTGCATGTTGAGGATGCAATTGTTCAAGGATATATACACACATACCTGACCGAATTAAATCGATTTTCAACTCCTCCTGCCTGACGGTCCCGATGTATATCATTACCACCACTAAACAAGAAACAATCTCATAATCTCTCTTCAACTACAAATGTCTCTGCCTTTTTTTTTTCCTAAACAAGGAAGAAACTTGGAAACCGATAAATCTTGAAAGAGAAGGAAATAGCAAGAGGTGGAGTCAGTGTACCCATTAGTTTGTTAATTTTGATTCTGTATGCGTACGACATTCTTCTTTGGGAATTCCACATTTGGAGGAGCGGATGTTATGGAGGAAAGAGGAACACTCACAGACGGCCATAGATGAGCATTTGCAGGAGAGTGACCAGCCTCAAAAAGCTCCCTCAGTCTGAGTCGCACCTTTGTCTCTTTCATCCATCTACCTCTTATCAATCTATTTATTTATTTATTGCAACTTTTCAGGCAACTTGCTTCTCTTAACTTTTTCTTTTGGTAATTCGTTTTATATGCATACATAATTAATAATGCCTTTAATAATAAAAAAGTTCAGGAGAGAACTAATTGAATTTTTTTTTTTTATTAATGCTAAATCTCTTTCCACCATAGGCTGAAAAGTTAAGTTCAATTGAACATATCAGCCGAGCCAGAGTTTTTATTTTTATTTTATTTTTTTTAAGAAAAGAAAGAAAAGAAAAACATAAATTTAAGATAGGGATCCTATATTTATGGTTTTGAACTCAATTCACTTTTCAAAAGTTCATTGAGTATTTAAAAAAAAAAAGTAGCAGAACCGACTTTATAAATGGCAGTTCTGACTAACTGCTCAGTAGGTCAGTCTGCAGGAAAAAAAAAAAAGAGTTAAAACCAACTTTTGAAAAGTCGATTTTGACATGCAATACTTTATGTGGAAAAAATCCAATGCACTCCCTTCCCTGACACTCCCCCTGCCTCCCCACATTCCCCCTCTCCCCCCACCCCGTGTTCTATTTATTCTCCTCCACCCTCCCACTTGCCATTCATCATTTCTCCTTTTTTTTTTTTCCTTCTTCTTCCTTTCTCCTTCAGCCCCCCTCACCACCTTTAACTGTTGAGTGAATTTTGCAGATTTACTCTTACAACTGCTCTCTTTCAAGGGTTAGTGATGACGCTGTCAGTGACGTTTTCAACAATTTTCAATTTTTGCTTTGATTTTATAAATTCATTTCATTTGATATTGAGCAATGTTTATGATGCTAGTATATTTATATTAATATATTTTCGTGAGATAATGATTTATATATATATATATATATATATATATGAAATAAGATTTGTTCGATATTATTGTAATTTAATCATAATATTTATTATTGTGTTGAATTTTTTTTATGCTGCAGTTAAATTCTATTTTTGTAAGAAAAGAATAACTACATGAGGTTAATTTAATTTGTCAGTTTTTTTAGAAAAGAAATATTACTTTAGTTGAAAATTTAAATTTCTTAGTTTATGTTGAAAATTCAGAATGACATCAAGTTCGTTAACTAGAAAAGTTATGATTTTCTTATATATTGACGGTGAGATTATACATGAGTTGACAAGCATCATAAAGTAATATTTCTTTTCTAAAAAAACTATCTATGAATCGTGATGAATAAACACGAAAAGGAATTATTCAACATACGAATAAATTTTTTAAGGGAGAAAAAGTCGATCCTCCCATAACTTAGCCACATAAATACTATCTAATTTTTACAGCCCAAAGCCTATACACACGCACACCCTCTCCGTCCAACAAAAAGTTGGAAGTCAAAATTAGTAACAAGAAAGTTCCGCTCTAGAAGAAAGCACCGGCATTATTGCATGTTGAGGATGCAATTGTTCAAGGACACACATACCTGACCGAATTAAAGCGATTTTCAACTCCTCCTGCCTGACGGTCCCGATGTATATCATTACCACCACTAAACAGGAAACAATCCCATAATCTCTCTTCAACTACAAATGTCTCTGCCTTTTTTTTTTCGTAAACAAGGAAGAAACTTGGAAACCAATAAGTCTTGAAAGAGAAGGAAATAGCAAGAGATGGAGTCAGTGTACGCATTAGTTTGTTAATTTTGATTCTGTATGCGTACGACATTCTTCTTTGGGAATTCCACATTTGGAGGAGCGGATGCTATGGAGGAAAGGGGAACACTCACAGACGGCCATAGATGAGCATTTGTAGGAGAGTGACCAGCCTAAAAAAACTCCCTCAGTCTGAGTCGCACCTTTGTCTCTTTCATCCATCTACCTTTTATCTATTTATTTATTTATTTATTGCAACTTTCCAAGCAACTTGTTTCTCTTAACTTTTTCTTTTGGTAATTCGTTTTATATGCATACATAATTAATAATGCCTTTAATAATAAAAAAGTTCAGGAGAGAACTAATTGAAATTTTTTTTTTTTATTAATGCTAAATCTCTTTCCATAGTAGACTGAAAAGTTAAGTTCAATTGAACATATCAGCCGAGCCAGAGTTTTTATTTTTTATTTTATTTTATTTAAGAAAAGAAAGAAAAAAAAACATAAATTTAAGATAGGGGACCCTATATTTATGGTTTTGAACTCAATTCACTTTTCAAAAGTTCATTGAGTATTTAAAAAAAAAAAGTAGCAGAACCGACTTTATAAATGGCAGTTCTGACTAACTGCTCAGTAGGTCAGTCCGCAGGAAAAAAAAAAAAGAGTTAAAACCAATTTTTGAAAAGTCGATTTTGACATGAAATACTTTATGTGGAAAAAATCCAATGCACTCCCTTCCCTGACACTCCCCCTGCCTCCCCACATTCCCCCTCTCCCCCCACCCCGTGTTCTATTTATTCTCCTCCACCCTCCCACTTGCCATTCATCATTTCTCCTTTTTTTTTTTTTCCTTCTTCTTCCTTTCTCCTTCAGCCCCCCTCACCACCTTTAACTGTTGAGTGAGTTTTGCAGATTTACTCTTACAACTGCTCTCTTTCAAGGGTTAGTGATGACGCTGTCAGTGACGTTTTCAACAATTTTCAATTTTTGCTTTGATTTTATAAATTCATTTCATTTGATATTGAGCAATGTTTATGATGCTAGTATATTTATATTAATATATTTTCGTGAGATAATGATTTATATATATATATATATATATATATATGAAATAAGATTTGTTCGATATTATTGTAATTTAATCATAATATTTATTATTGTGTTGAATTTTTTTTATGTTGCAGTTAAATTCTATTTTTGTAAGAAAAGAATAACTACATGAGGTTAATTTAATTTGTCAGTTTTTTTAGAAAAGAAATATTACTTTAGTTGAAAATTTTAATTTCTTAGTTTGTGTTGAAAATTCAAAATGACATCAAGTTCGTTAACTAGAAAAGTTATGATCTTCTTATATATTGATGGTGAGATTATACATGGGTTGACTAGTATTGAGTACAGCATAGGCTCAACAAAGGCGATTTGAGTTAGACGCAGGATGAAGTTAGAAAGTTTCAAACAGAAAATATATGAAAGATTAGATATTGATCCGAATGAGTATATGTTAGAATTGAGTTTGAAATATCTGCAATGAGGGGGTGATGGAAATTTACTGTATATCAATGTCCCAATAAAATATGAAGCAGATGTCTTAATTACGTTGGATCCACAAAGTTCTTGTCCTGATTTGTATATAGTTGAAATTTTCGTTAAACACATCCCTCGAAGTATTAGTATGGGTGGAGCTTCAACTGTGTAGAGGGAATTATTTTTTTCATCCTCAATCATATAATGAATATGACACTGCTGAGACCCGTAACGCTCTGAACCCGATGGGGCCCGGAGTGCTATTTTCCGTACATATGTCTCTGATACCATAATTATAATGACCCAAACCTGAAGTGGGGTACAAGGTACACCTGTCCATAACTCAATTTAAATTCAGGGCAACGGAAAATATTTTTAACCTAAAAAAAACTATACTAGAGTTCTAACACCACCATAATTACACATGTACCTCCACGTATTCATTTTACATCCCAAAATAGAAAAAAACAAAATACAACCAGTATCTCGCAAGCACTTACAATAAAACTCTAAATTCAAATCCCAACCTCGTAGCACACTAGGCTAGGCTCCTTGTATTTCTTGAAATGTGATAAAATTATTGGGGTGAGATACTTCTCAGTAAGGCGAAATAGATTATTATCAGTGTGTGATAAATGAGTTTTAGTGTAACAAAATCCATCCATTAATTAACTTTAAATGAAATAACATTTGAAATCTGTACTCACACTTATATAATTGAAAATATTCATTTTCTTCTCAAAACATACTTTGGCTCAATAAATAACTCTATTTACATAAATCTACATATATGCATAAAAGAATTTTCCTGACTGGACAATCATATAACATCATGTATTAACCCCACATGATCGGATTGTGCGGTCCAAAAACTGGTCCTAGCAATCTGACCGGCCGACCACTACTAGGTCAACATAACATGTTCTAAAGTATGATTTGCCTACCTCAACCTGGTTCGGACCTAGAAGGGTATCTTGCTCTTCTCAGGAAAAATTGACTATCCAATTACCAACACTCTCAAAATTAAGAGAGGGTATTTCCGACCCATTGGTTCATCGACGAGGCCACGTGTCTTGTTGACGAAGTCACGTGGGCAGCCACCTATAAATATGCAAGAATCACATTTTCAACAAAGAATTTCTTCCTCTTTTGTTTCTCTTTCTAGAAAACGGCTCTCCCACATTCTCTCTAAGATTTTGGCTTCGTTTCCCCTCGGTTCGACGATCAGAAGTTACCATGATGATCATAGGGAGATTCCCCACAACTTAGCTGGAACAGAATCTTAGTTTGAGGAGTTTGGGCATCATCCCAAAATTAGGGTAAGTGAGATATTTTAGGATTTTATAGTTATTGGGCTTTTCTGAACCCATATTTAGTATTAGATGTTGATATACTAGTGTTCGAGATGATTAAACTGAGGTGTTGTGATTTTAGAGTTTGGGTTTCCAAACACCGCATGCATGAATTAGGATTCCAGCGGGTGTTATTTCAGGAACCCAGGTAAATGACAAATAGTTTATAAACTGGAAATTATGGATATGCGGATTTGGGGAAAATGTGAAAGGAATAATTATTCTGAAAAATTCAATTGATTGACTGGGGATTATATATGTGTGTTATTCCAGGGTGTTGAAATTACGAATGCCACATGCATAAGAATGTAAAATAATACCTAGTGCTCAGATAGTTAGGCAAGGGGAATACGTGTTATGCCAACTTTATTAGAAACTTTACCAGTAAAATATAGTATTTGATCATAAGTATTAGAATATGATTTTTGAACATATCAGAGCTTGAAAATTATACAGTTTTGCAGAGTATGTTTATTGAGTTTTTATTTAGTTGTGTGGCATGAGAAATACTGAATTATTATAGAAATTCATACAAAGTTTCTAAATCATGTTTATATAGTTTCTACAGAAATACATTATACGAATTTATAGAAACATGATTATATAGTTTTTACAGAATTATGATATATAACTTATACAGTTTTATTTACAGAGTTATAGCTATACAGTGCTTTACAGAATTACAGTTTATATGGTTCTACAGAATTATGATATACAATATTTTACAAAATCATGTTTATATAGTATGTTATAGAATCATGATTACACAGTGTATTTCAGAACATGATTATATAGTGTTTTTATGACCATGATTATACAGAATTATGCAGAACCATGATTATCCAGAATTATGCAGAACCATGATTATAAAGAATTTTATAGAACCATGATATATACAGAGCATAGAGCCATGACATACAGAATTACAGAATACGCATATATACAGTTATTATAGCGTCATGGCTATACAAAAATTATAGAATCTTTGTTAATACAGTTGATATAGAATCATGGTTAAATAGATAGATGTTATATAGAGATATTATTATATAGTATCAGACCCTGATGGAACAGAGCAGTATACAGAATAATATATAGAGCATAGTACCGTTGCTATACAAAGTGCAGTCATACGTCTCAGATAGAGTATGGTATTGCCCAAAGGTAGAGTTGAGAGCTCCTTGGTGTCCAGACCAGGTGGAGCGGGCCTTTCGTGCTATAGGCATCCAGATATGCATACAGTTAGGCCTGCACTAGAGGGCCAACTAGTGTTTAGCCCCGCCTACAAGCCGCACAACCCTGTTATGAGGGGTTAAATCATGACATATAGCCATCTAGGGAAGTTTTCAGAGTTATGTATATGTATAGTACACACAGTAAACAGAGATTACATATTATAGTTAACAGTATTTTTGAATAGAAAACTTAGGCTCATGTATTTTTAAAAATGTCATAAATGTGATTTACTATACAATCATTTTTAAATAATATTCCATGTACAGTTTAGTTAAAGATATTATTGTGAGCTTTAACTCATATGCCACACACTAGTAATAACATGTTTCTCCTTACTGAGAGGTGTCTCACCCCAGCATTATAAACATTTCAGGTAATCCAGAAAGGCGTGTGGGGCTGGCTTAGAGGTAGAGGAGGCGGCTGAGTCAGTGTAGATTTGGGGTGAGTTTTGTACTGAGTTATAGAGTCCTCGGCATTTTTGGGTTTTTGGAGTAATGATGTGTATGTGTATATATATATATATATATAGGTGAATTTGTAGCACTCTGGTATTATGTATTTTGGAGTATGGTTTGAATGTTTATGTTTTCCGCTGCAAAGGTATTATAGAGGATATGTACAGGTTACCACAGCTCCACCTCCAGACCGTGATGATGACAAATATTTACATGCAGGGTATCACAGGTTATATATATGTGGTTTTTAAAAAAATGGTATGAATTTTCAGGTTGTTACAATTTGGTATCAGAGCCTAGGTTGCTAGGTTTTGTAGACTATAGTGTGCAACGGAAACAATACCTGAGTATAAGAATAGACCAGGAATATAGTGAGTCAATGTTGGGGAATTAAGATGATTTTTTAGGGCATTGTTTCATGATCGGGAAGCAGGATTTCCATAATGGTTTTTGTGTCTTTCTTGGGGTGACAATGTAAGAACCCGATCAGTGAGATCTGGAATAAATAAATAAGGAAAGGGCAAAACAGTAAATTGAGTAGGCTTCGTCGACAAAGCCAGAGTTCGTGGACGAAGGCCCTTCTGTTGTTCGGTGACGAAATGCAAAGGCTGATCGATGAGGAGAAGCTGAGAGGTTTCGAGAAATTTAGAAATCTTAGGCTCGTCGACGAGGCCACCGCTACATCGATGAACTGCCTATGTTGACTCGTCGATGAAGACGCCGCCTCGTCGACGAGGTTGGCCAAGTCAAAGGTACTATAAATATCCATTTGGGTTGCTTAGAAGTTAAGTTATCAAGTTTTCTCTTCCTCTCTCTCTAAGAATTCGAACTCCACTCTCTCTCTCTCTCTCTCTCTAGATTTTTTCACTGTACGTTGTTAGAATCGACGATCCGACGTTACTATGAGGATCAGGGAAGGATTCTCTTCGAGATTTATGGAACGAATCTTTGTTTCGAGCATTTTTAGGATTTGACCCAAAATTGAGGTAAGACTCAGTTTTCATTTCCGTTTTGGTAGTTCTGTAGGGAATGAAATTGTAAGTATGTTTTGTACTGTGATTTATAGGTTTTTGGAACTTGGTTCGTTATTTCCGTTTTGGTAGTTCGGTTTGCTATTTAGGAGCTGTAAAGTTTAGGTTTAGATTTTTGGGAAAAGGTAAGGGGATTATGTTTATATCGGTTATTTTTTAAATCAGATTCAGTAGAACTGTGGTTCACGGTCCTGTGTGTGTTTAGACTACTCATTTGGGGAAATATAATGGGTGGAAATTACGAGATTTTCATGTTACAGTTTTTGTAAAAGGGGGCATTGGGTTGCATCTCTAGTTTCATTGGAAAACCGTGGATATATTGTGATATATATTGTGTTATAGAGATGGTCATGCCTTGACTTGTTTAAATTGTATTTTTGGAAAATCATGATTTTAGATTACCAAATGGGTATGAAATAAATTATTATATGAACATGCATGAGTTGTGATTTTCTGAAATAAGATATAGGAACGGGGTTCCGAATTGTTCCAAGTTGTGAAGGAGTGTCCGGCTTTATATCCATGGGCATGAAATACTGCCTTTCCAACTGATCACTGAAGGGTGTAGATCCACTAGTTGTACCGATATGATGCCATGGGATCCTGGGGCTACGCTATATGCTAAGGATGCCATATAATGTGGGCCGACTTCGGGCCAAAGGGTGTGACAACATTGAGTTACTTGATCATATGTGTGTGTGTGTGATGAGCACTATACTGGAACTGTTTTTTGAAAATATTGGAACTGTATTGAACTGTGTATATGTTAGAATTGGTGTATTCCCAAGAGGGGGGGTGAATTGGAATTTTAAACTTTTTCTCCTAGGTTAATGTATTCAATAACAGTATATGCACAACGTAGGGCCTGTCTGTACAATTTCCAAATGCGTAGATAAATATGATATGGAAATTAAGTTATACGCATCCTTCACCCATAACATACATGTGCGATAAATATAAAGTACAGAAATGTAAATGAGCACAAGATATGTTATCGGGGTTCGGCTAACTATGCCTACGTCCCCGCCTCTAGTTCGCAAGCAAGAGGATTCCACTAACAGCTCACTTAAGGGTGGAGCAACATCGTTTACAACCAGGTCAAATTATCACAGGGCTGACCTCAACCTTAACCAGGTCAATTAGCGGGGCTAACCTCAACCTGCACGCCTTAACAGGACGACGCACCTAACTTTCCTAATCGGGTGTAAGCCAATTCGGGACTATTCCAGGGCTAGTCTCCCTCTTCAGGCCCGTGCCTGGAAATACAATCAAAGTGTATTACAATGAAATGGTACAGTGATTGTGCTTTCAAGTAAAGCAGATATGTACCCAAATTCGCGCAATACTATACACCACAAATATGAAATAATTTGTAAGCTCAATGTGGTCTAGATGATTCAACTCTCAAAGATATTTTCTATCGGTGTAAAGCGTACGTGAGAGTGTCAAACAAACAATCTTTGTATCACAAAATATTCAACAAATAGATTCACACAAAGATGTCAAGTCTTATGTATTTCAATCATTAAGATATCTCAAGCATGTATGTATTAAACGATGTATATGCTTGGTTTGCAAAAGACATGTAATCTTTGTATTCAGCAAATAATATATGAGTGAAAGAATATTGCAACAAAGATCACAATCACACAAGCAAATATCTCTTCAAAGTATTTTGCAATATAAAAGTACAATAGATATTTGGAAGTGTTTGAAAAGTTTTTGCAAACAAAAATAAATACACTCTTCTCAAGATCTTGCAATGAAGGTGCAAGCTTAGAAGATCTAACAAGGTTTTCTTAGGAAATGCTTATTAGCAAAAGCCTCCTAAGAATCCTTAGGTTTGGCTCTCAAGAAAATCATGTCAAACAAGTAGCATAAAGAGAGCAAACCTATTAAACAAAACACTCAATCAACTTACAAAATATGTAGGCAATGATAGAGAGCAAGTATGAGTGGTTTTGAGTAATCAAATGAGTATTATAGGGTTTTGGTTTTTCAAAGAATTTTCCCTAATCAACGTGGCTAATATCCTCTTAATTTTTGCAAATGAACACATATATATAGCCATGGAAGGAAATATGACCGTTGGGGACCTATAGGGTATTATTAGAAAAGTTTAATGATATTTAAGGCATTTTAACCCTGTTTAGAAAAATATTATCCACGGTAAAAATGGGAACAACCCGAGAGGTCCGGTCGACCAAAAGTGGTTCGGTCGACCAGGACTCAAGTGGCTCGGTCGACCAGGGGCATTTTGAACTGGGTGGTTGGTCGACCGGGCAAGGGCGATTTTCAAAAACTCCGAGGTTCGGTCGACCAGCCCCATTTTGAACTGCATGGCTCGGTCGACCAAACCGTTGGGAATCCTCCCAAGACCCCTCGGTCGACCAGGTAGTTGGAGTACAAATCTGGTCGGTCGACCGGGAGGTCAAAAAGTTGACTCCCAGGAGGTTCGGTCGACCGAGGTCAAATGACCTATAAGGGCTCGGTCGACCGGGCCTTGGTCAAACTGTTGACTCGGACCAGTTTCGGTCGACCAGGCCAAATTGAACTGAGTTGGCCGGTCGACCGAAAGTGCACCAAGTGTGCATTTCGGTCCCGTATTGACCCAAATAAGTCTATTTCAAGTGCCTAATAAACATATGTGTATAAGTGTGTGTCCTAAGGTCACTTTGGGTCCAAATTGAAGACACCGAGAAAGTTCGGTGTCGGTCGACCACCCTAAGGTCCTGTCTCATTCATGGTTCGGTTTGAGCTTACAAAATAAATCATGCATGTGATGTGTGTGAGCTTATTACAAATCGAAAAACCTAATTACTATTACAGACAATTTCATTGAAAATTATTACAATTAAGAGTTATGAAATTGTCTTCAAGCCTTTCTTGCTTTTGTGCACATCTTGATCTTATCATTCTTGATTCCTGCACAAAAACTCAAACGCTCATTAGATACAATGAGTATTTGTCATAATCAAAACCGGGCGTGACCAATAAGGTCAACAGTATATTTTATGTCATGTTAACACTCATATGCCACACATCAATATAACTTGGATCTGCCTTACTGAGAGGTGTCTCACCCCTATCGTATGTACATGTTTTCAGGTCCTTCGAGTAACCAAAACTAGTGTCCTTGTGTTGGGAGCATAGTGATTGGTATACTGCATGAAGTGTTTGTGTAAGTACTAGAACTGTAACAGGGTTATCGTTTTGGAGTATTGTTGGCACCCTGGGTTATGTTGTGTATTATGGAGTTTAGACTATTTACGTGTAAACTCTGGTATGGTACAATGTATGTATGGAAAGGACATTTGCCATTGCGTATATGTCATGTATGTGAATGTGTATAGGGTGTACAGGAACCCCACGGGATCAAACCCTCATTCATTATTGTATCATTGTTGTTTTGTATGATACATGGACAAGTTAGGTTACAAATTCACCCCTGGGTCCCATTGCCGGGTTCGGGGCATGACAGCTTGGTATCAGAGCTAACTAGGTTGCTAGGTCTTGTAGACTTGGTTAGGTGTAGTTATATGTACATACTAGAGTATAGGATGTAGGAAATAAGTAGAATAGGTCAAGTGTTGTTTTGTTGCTAGACAGTGACTCGTTGGCAGTGTTCTATGTTTTTTCTAGAATGACGATTTTAGTAAAATCACAACAAACCATTGATGATTTTCATGTCGGTGTGATAGGACAGACCTGGACCCGTGAGATGGTAGTTAACATGATTAGTTGTAAATGATTGCGTTAACTATACATGACGAAGGAGTGCTAATAGATTCCTATTGTATTTTCAGAATGGAGCTCAAGGATAACAACTTGGAAAGTGGCTCCGAGAAGAATGCGAGTGATGAGTCTCTTTTTGTGCCTCAAGGGTTGACGAGGCAAGTTATGCGGGAGATTGGGCGGAGTGTTAGAAGACACAAACGTTCTACTACTGCTGCAGGGTGTACCATTGAGAGGTTCACATGTATGCACCCTCCAACGTTCTCAGGAGGACTTGATCTGATGATAGCAGAGGACTGGGTTGAGAATACTAAGAGGATTCTAGAGGTCCTACACTGCACAGATAAGCAGAGAGTCCTCTACGCTACCTTCCAGTTGTTTAAGGAGGTGGGGCGATGGTGGACTGTGGTGAGTTTGCTGGAGAAGTAGAGAGTAGGTCCTACAGAGATGACATGGAGCATATTCAAGGAAGTGTTCTTTGAGAGATACTGTTGACTGTATGAGTCCAATCCGGTTTTTGATAATGACAAATCACTTGATATTTGATCTATGCATTGAGTTTGTGAACAGGACTTACACTGAGCATGCAAGGAATGATAACGAGTCATGGATGCCATAAAGTAAAGCTTATACATATTAGAAAGTACCATGGAACTCAAAGAGTATGAGAATCAAGATGCAAGCGGCAAAGTTCAAGAATGTCTTGGGAATGGGTATTTAGAACTCATGTATCTACATTTTCTTATGATTTATCTTGAGGCTCAATATAACTTAGAATGATTTTAGGATTCATGCATTTCATGTACATCATTAGAGTACTTACATGGGCTTAGAAATGTGTTTAAAATCATGAAAACTTGTTTTGTAAAAGACCCAAGCAAAGAATCAAAGTAGAATTTTTAAACTGGAAATGAATATGTGTGAAAAAGGGGACTTCGGTAGCCTGAAGTTAACCTCAGGCACCTGAAGAATTTCTTCGGTAGCCTGAAGATTAAGTTCGGTAGCCTGAAGAATTAAATGGGAAAGACAGAACCTAGCAGAGGTACCTCGGTCGCCTGACTTTGGAACCTCAGGCGCCTGAAGTGGACACTTTAGAAGCATGAAGTCGAGTTCAGTTGCCTGAACTCGCGGGAAAGCCTAAAAATCAGTTCTTTATTAAAAAGACACGCGAGATATCTTATTAATCCAACGGCTGAGATCAATTCTAAGGGTAATATACAATATATTATGAATATCTAAACCCTAGAAGAGAGAGAGACACACAAGAAAGAGAAGAACACACCTTGTTGCAAGTTTGTTGATTATCTACTCTTAGTGCTATTCGTTTGTCTATACATCAATCTCATATCTTCAAGCTTGGGCAAATCAATTCAGATTTTCAAAGGGAACTTGTTTACTCTACTGTACTTCAATCTAGTACTGAGGTTTCATCTTTCAAGTTATTAGTCTTGTGATTTTTGTATATCATCTCATTGTTTGTTTCTTGACTAGTATTGAAAAGTATTGATCTTGAGTGTGCCTTTCGTACGAAAATTAATTTTCTAAGAGATCATTACTTGAGAAAGTTTATCTAACTTGGTAGATTAAATTTTGGTTCAAGAGCATATAAATATACATATATTGTCTCAAAGGGCTTCTTATTGAAAAACCTAGTTTTTGATTAAAAGAGTGATCTTGAAAGTATCTTTATATATACCAAGCTTTTTAAACAAGATCATTATTTGTTTTATGGTGTGTGACTCGTTGAAAGGTTTGATTCAAGTGTGTGGTTTCTAAAAGGATCTATCTTTAGATACATTAGAACTTGATTTAATATCCTTGATACTTATAAATATAATTTTAATTTAGGGATATTTTTTCTGCAAATTAATATACTCAGTTTTGTGGTTGAGTACTTGAAATAAAACTTTGTGATTTTGATTGAGTGTATATTCAAGACAAAGTTTTTGCCAACAAGTTCACTTCAATTATATAAGTGCATTTTTGCAAAGTGAACCAAGAACCCTAGATTATTCCAAAACGTTTTGAATTTATCTTTACTTGAAAGTTTTGGTTAAAAAGGGATTTGTGTGTTGAGGCATATCATACATAAAACGATTTTATCGTTTTCATTCATTCACGCACTTCAAGTTATATCATATGTCAATGTTTTAGGAATTTGAATTGTACTCCCCAGCTTTTGTTAGAAGCATTATTTTTTAGTGTATTTTCCAGATTCTATTGTATACACGGTTCGGTGTGTGAACCGGTGTGAGAGGAGAGAGTTGTATCTCTTGTAAGCAGTGGAGTAGGAGGAAGGTGTGCCTCTTGTAAGCAGTGGATTGTAAGGGAAGCTCCGTCCCACTTTAAGGAGTAGGGTTAGTAAATCCTTGAGTGGTTGCTCAAGGTGAGGACGTAGGCCAAGTAGGCCGAACCTCGTAAAATCGTGGTTGCATTCTCTCTTCCCTTATCTTTTTATTTTTCGCATCGTATTTCAATTTCCAGCTTGCTTGTATATGTTGAATAATTTCACACCAACTTGATAAGTGACTAGTTAAACTTAGATATAGGGATTGATTGGTAAATAGGTTACAAAGAAATTTTTAAAATACCCAATTCACCCCCCTCTTGGGATTACACCTTAATCAACAGATACTTCCCGGCTTCCACACGTGATGTTAAGGTGGATTAGTTTTCTGCTCTAACACAAGGAGATGTGACAGTGCAGGGGTATGCTGCTCGGTATATAGAGTTATCCCATTTCGCACCCTGCTTGATCTCGAACGAGTATGAGAGGACTCGGAGGTTCGAGAAAGGCCTGAGGAAGGACATTCACAGATTAGTGGGTATGCTTCAAATCCGTGAGTTTTTGGTTTTGGTGGATAAGGCCACTATGATCAAGATCGGCATCTGAAAGGATGAGGTGGATCAGGAATCAAAGAAGAGGCCAGTGCCATCAGGTTCTAGCTAGGGATCCTGGAAGAAGAAGAACAAGGGCTCGGGTTACCACTAGAATATCGAGTGTCAGGGTTCTCGGGTGAATCAGTCGCGTGATCGTTGTATCAGGTGCCACTGATGGCAGAGCAGTGAATACCAGCCATTTTGGGGTAACTGCTATAACTATGGCGAGTTAGGTCACGTGGCTCAGGATTGTCATGCACCAAAGAGGGGTATGCTTGCTTCGAGTCAGAGTTGGGGAAGTAATCAGGTATCCCGAGGAACTTATCAGGCTAACACAGCTTCAGCAAGGGTATTGTAGAGACCCTAATAATTATTGTTATTTAATAATAGAAGGGTAAGGAAATTATTCAGGGTCTCGTCGACGAACACAGGGGATTCGTCGACGAGAACACAAGAGGGGCTCGTTGATGGGGACACGTCTCGTCGATGAGAAGATTCCGAGGGGATTTATTGCAGTTCTTAATTTCATCGACGAGGAGTAAGCATTCATCAATGAATAGCCTTCTTGACCTCGTTGACGAAGTGATGTGGCTCGTTGACGAAGGCCAGTGTATAAATAGGCTTAAACCTCATTTTTAGCCAAAAAATTTCGCGAGAACTCCTATCTCTCTCCTCAATTTGTTCCTCCTCCCTTCTCTCTAAGATTTTGGGCTGGATTCTCGCCGGTTCGACGATCTGAAGCCACCACGATACTCCTGGGAAAGTTTTCTGCGAATCTACTGAAGTGGATCGTCGGCCTGCCTTGAAATTTATCCCAAATTCAAGGTAAGGCTTTTTATTTGAAATTTGACTTTCCCATAGTTATAGGAAATGTTGTACATGAAGAAATAATGAAGTTTAGTTCTGAGGGATGTTGATTTCAGGGTATTGAGTGAGGAACCCTACGGGTGCAGGATCAGGATATTATAGAGGGGTTTTTTTTTTCCAAAAATCAGGTAAGGAAATAAACTAAAGTAGTGGTTTTTTTTTCATGAAAATTATTATGAAATTATTATGAAATTATTAGTAAATTTATATTCAAAAAGCATGTATTATATGTGAGTATCATTGAGAAAATGTATATTTGAGAAAATACTGTTGTTACACTATAATGTATGTTTTTAGTATAAAATTCTAGAAAATATGATTTCAGTATTGGAAGTATGATTTTATTTAGCATTGTGTGGCATGAATATTATTTTTACGCAAATTATATGATGTCAAGGTAACTTTGCAAATAAAGTATATTTCAGTGATTTTCAGAGATTATGAAATAATGCAGTACATTATGATTTTAAAATACATGATAAAAAAATTATTTATTCAAATTGATATGTATGAAATGGTTGGTGCAAGGCCGTGATTGATAGTCGGTGTAAGGCCGTGTATGATGTATGATTTCGGCGCAATACCGCAAATATGAAAGTAAACAATGCAAGGTCGTATGCATTTATGATATTACAAAAAATGCTATCAATCTATTTACGTTAAATAGTATATTATCATGTATTATATGTTATCAGAACCCAGATGATAGTTTAGTTCAGTTTCAGGAGCACGATACCGTAACTATACAGATCAGATTATTACAGTTTAGACTTGTGCTAACTGCCGCCGCAAGTAAAGGGGGTGGGAGATGGATAGTCGATGTGGCTTTCAGTGTAGAGTTGTAAACGTCCACCTGGAAGTCCGGACCAGGGTGTCGCGGGCCCATCGTACTTACAGACATTTTTGACTCAGCAATGGTCGGCCAGCCATTGTCAGGTCCTGCATTCAGGCTGCACAACTCGTCATGGGGGTAATACATGACATCAACTAGCTATACATCCTAGGTAAATTACAGTATTATCAGTTATATCAGACATTCCATGAACATTATGATTTATTAGAATTATAAAATTATATGTTTACTCAACCATGTTATGTTCAGTATTTTCTAGCATGTGAAATGTACTGTATATCTATTATAGCATTAAATATTCATGTTGCCACACAACTATATTTAGTTTATTTTCCCTTACTAAGAGGTGTCTCACCCCCAGCTTAAATAAATTTTCAGAAAACCCAGATAGACCGGCGGACCGAGGTCGCCGTTGAAGCAATTGTTGTTAACTCGCTAGGAGGGTAAGTTTTTGAGCTAGGATCAGGAGATTTTTGTTGTGAGATCCTAGAAATATGTATATACTTTCGATGTTTTGGGAGTTGTACATAAATACAGTGTTATGGTGGGTTATAGACAACTTTGGTATTATGTATTTTATGGTTTGATGAATGTAATTTATATTTACTGTTGCTTAGGTTTCCATTATGTATGTTAGGTGCGCGTCCTCGTTACCCATGGGTTCGGGTTGACTATATTATGTGTGTTTAATTATATGGTAAGTTAAGAAGGTCATTATAGTTTGGTATCAAAGCCTAAGATGCTAGATTCTATAGACTCTAGAATGCAGCAGTAATAATACCAGAGTATAGGATAAAGGAATTTGAGGTCTGGTTTGTAGTCTAGATGCAGGACTTCCGTGATGGTTTGTGTGAGTTTCCTGAGGCGACGATTTCAGGAAAGCCATATTAAACTATCGTTGGGTTGGGTATCTAGGTTGTAGGATTGAACCTTGAATTAAGATCAGGAGTGATGAATTTGTTAAAGATATATTATACTAGTTAGATGATATGTTATGGAGATAAGGTCCTAAATTAAGTTTATTGTCTTTTCAGGATGGACCCTGGAGGCAGTAGCACCCATGCTAGTGGAAATGAGGGAGCTAGGCCCTCAGGCGTTGCAAGCAATGATTCAGATGCAGTTTTACTCAGCGTGGCACAACAGGTTATGGCTGAAATTGCTAGGAATCCTAGGGAGCTGGGTGGTCTGTCTGTAGGCCATGATAGCTCGATTGAGAAATTCATTAAGATGAATCCTCTGGCTTTCTCAGGAGGAACTGATCCTGCTATCACTGAAAACTGGGTGCAGGAGATCGAGAAAGTGTTTGCAGTGTTGCAATGTACTGAGGAGCAGAGGGTGTTGTTCGCTATACATAAATTGATTAGAGAGGTCGAGAGATGGTGGATGACAGTGAAAATCTTAGAGCAGTAGAGGACAGTACCTATGGGGATGACATGAGAGCGATTCAAGGAGATATTCTTCGATAGGTATTTTCCAGCCTCATCCAGAGAAGCTAGGATAGAGGAGTTCTTGAATCTGAAGTAGGGACAGCAAACAGTGCAGCAGTACGTGGCGAGGTTCATTGAACTATCTCGCTTCACCCCGTACATTATTCCAAATGAGGTGTGAAAAGTAAGGTGTAGTCCCAAGAGGGGGGTGAATTGGATTTTAAAATTTTATTTTAATTCCTTTTAAGAATCCTTAAACTTCTTTTATTTATTTTAACCAATTCTTGACTTGTTTATTTAATTTGTCAATCACACAAGAACTTAATTTCTTTTATACAATCAAAAACACAACTATGTAAACATCCAAGTAACCAAACCAATCATCCACAATTTGAAAGCAAACAACCAAACCAAGATTTAAAATATACTACACTTTGTTAATATAAGAACTGGTTGTTTGTTTATATAAGCCTTGTGGATATAAATTTGAACCAATCCCTGTAGTGAATGATAATTTTATGCTTGCTTCAATATGATTTTCAACAAACCATTCATAAACACACTTCTTCCCAATGTTCAGCTTTTAAATAAACTTTTAGTTTAATAAGTTAAGAATGATCAACCAATGTAGTCCCTTTTTATTTCCGCAATCAATGCTGTTCAAACCAAAACAAATTATCTTTCGGTCTATTTAACAACCAAACACTTAGAATTCAAAGTTTTATAAAACATCCACGCAACTTTGCTAAAAAGTAAAGAGTAGGGAAGAAAGAGTGAGACACAGGGTTTTACGAGGTTCGGCTTCAACACAGCCTACGTCCTCACCTTTGGCAAACCACCAAAGGATTCACTAAACATGTTCCTTTACCAAGAGGAACAATACCTTTACACACTCCTTCACTAGGCTAGAGCCCGCCTCTCCAAACAATGTACCCTCGTTCGGTCACTCCTTAATTAGGCTAGAGCCCGCCTCTCTAAGCAATATCCCCTTGCTTAGCCAATGATCCAAACAATCCTTGGAATCATCAATCTACAAAATACAAGTCAAGTAGATGTACAGAGAATTTTCTCCTCAAAGAGCTGATTAGTACAATAATTCAGAAACTAATATACTTCAAAGTAAATTCACAATACGAAATTCAGATTGAAGCTCTAGAAATTTTTCACCATTTGATTCTTTCTATGAATGAAATAATTGATAGTTGAAGCACAATATCGGTGAGAAACCATCAAGACTTTAGTAGACTTCATGCCAATTTACAGCAAGATGTGAGCAATAGAGAGCTTTTTCAATTTCAGAATGCTTGAGAGAGAGTTTGATTGCTGAATTCATTTCTTGGTGTTCTCTTGGTTCTCAAATCAATGTAACTTGAGGGTGTTTATATATGTAGAAAGGTTTCTAACTTGTTCCCCAAGTTTACTTGGAGTAAGGTCCAAGTTTTATATTAATTTGGGCCTCAAGTAATTTAAATTTCAAAAATATGTCCGTTGAGTATTTTGAAATCTTTCGCGAGCCAGATGACTATGTGATCTCTGGCAGTCATCTGTCCATGTATTTCAAATATAATCTTTACAAACAGTAAGGTGGCAATCGCCTGTCATCAGGGTGGCAATCGCCTGTCACTGAACAACTCATTTTTTTTAAAACATTCAGAAGAGTGGCAGTTGGCTAGCAAAACACACCCAGTCATCTTAGTTGTCACTGGTAGTCATCTGTCTAGTACCAGACAATTGTCTATCAAGCTTTTGTCTTATTAAATTAAGTCCTTTAATATGTCAGCCGTCTATCCATAGATAGATAGTCGTCTGTCAACCACTTATTTTTCATTTTAAGACATTTTTAATTTGTTTCTTCATTTCTTAATTTATCTTGGAATTATTAACTTGATGAACTTTGAAAAATATGTTCCAAGACTTAAACTAAGGTCTCTAAGTCTCTTTTCCTAATGAGCTTCAAAATGAAAAATCATATTTGAATCATTCTTGAAGTACTTACAAAGACTTGTCCTAAGAACTGAGGTGACTCCTCTTTGCTTTGAGTTCTCTTTATTGCTGAGCTTCAATGATACTGAATTTGATATGAGCCTTCAATTCTTTATTTCTCTTGATCTCTCATCACTAATTCAGACTTTGAGCTTCATTAATTTTTGAACTTTCCATGTTGATCACTTGAGCTTTTATTCTTGAAGCTTTTTCTTTAATATCAATGCTCCCATGATCTTCAAGTTTTGATTCATGCCTTAAGCTTGATATAATCATCCTTATTTGAAGTACAAGCTTTCATGAATTCTCTAACCTTGCATTCATCATTGAGTCTTGAAAATACATCACTTAAACAAAGCATGTTAAGTTCTACTTGTTTGTTAGCATCAAAACAGGATATTAAGGAATATTAAGCCTTGTGAGGTCAACAAGGCGAAAAAGGTATGATAGTTTGAAAGAGGTCTGAGGAGAGAAATATATAAGCAGGTGTCAATACTAAAATTGCAGGATTTTGCTGAGCTGGTTGATAAGGCCACCATAGCAGAGGTTGGGGATCGATTGGAGGTTGAGGAGCAGAGAAAAAAGAAGAGATCCACACCTTCTAGTTCCCAACGGGGGGTTGGTTATGGTTCGTGGAAGAGAGGTGGCTACTACAGATATCGGAGGTAGAAGATAGGGAATCGTGGTTTCCAGGGTGTGCACCCACTTCCAGCTTGCCTGACTTATGGGAAGAAACACTCAGGTGAGTGTCATGCTGGGCGAGGTATTTGCTACCAGTGTGGGGAGCCAGGGCATGTGATGAGAGATTTTCAGGCTTAGATAGGTGCTACTTTTGCTCCGAGACCTACTCGTGGAGGCTATCAGGCGTCACGTGGAGGCTAGCAAAGGAATATGGCTCCAGCTAGGGTTTTTGCTCTGACGCCAAGTGATGCTGAGGCAGCTGGCAATGTGGTTACAGGTATGGTTAGTATGTTTTCATTTAAAGTCATTTCATTATTTGATTCAGGTGCCACACACTCGTTTGTGTCCTTGGGGTGTATTAAACTATGTAGGGTAGACACACAATTATTAGATGTTGAACTACTAGTGACTACACCGATTGAGTCAGCAGTGAGGTGTAGTAGGGTACTTTGTGGCTGTCTAGTTAATATCCAGGAGAGAACTTTATCTGTTGATTTGATAGTGCTGGACATGCATGGGTTTGATGTCATATTCAACATGGATTGGCTAGCAGCTAACTTTGCTAGTATAGATTGCCATTCGAGAGAAGTAATATTCAAACCTCCAGGAAGACCAGAATTCATATTTATAGGGTCACGAGTGCAATCTCTACCTCAGATGGTTTCAACTATTCAGACGAGGAGGCTGCTCCTAAGTGGTTGTCAGGGATTCGTGGCCTTTGTGAAGGAAACAATAGGGAATGAAGTGAAGCTCACCAGTACGCCAGTAGTAAAGGAGTTTACAGATGTGTTTCCAGATGAATTACCGGGTTTGCCATCTAATCGTGAGGTAGATTTTCCTATTGATCTGCTTCCAGGTACAGCGTCGATTTCTAAAGCACCTTACCGAATGACACCAGCAGAGTTGGCAGAATTAAAAGATCAGTTGCAAGATTTACTTGATAAGGGTTTCATATGACCTAGTGTATCTCCGTGGGGAGCTCCAGTATCATTTGTGAAGAAGAAGGACGAGTCTATGAGGATGTGCATAGATTATAGGGAGATTAATAAAGTGACAATCAAGAACAAGTATCCTCTACCCCGTATAGATGATTTATGCGTTATTAAATTATATAGGTGTGAGTTACAGTTTACAAATGTTTTGTTTATTTAAAATTACATTAATGGTTATATCTATTTACACAAAAACTCATGTTAGTCACACACTGATAATAATCTATTCGTCTTACTGAGAGGTGTCTCACCCCAATAAATATTTCAATTTTTCAGGACCGCCAAAAAATCAAGCCTAGGAGCTTCGAGGCGGAGTGTAGATAATATAGTTAGGATAAGTGCTGGTATGGAGCTGTGTATATATGCTTTTGGTAATTTTTGGGTTACAGTATTGTTTTGGAAAATTTTATCATAATGGTTGTGAGATAGTAATCTGGCATGTATGGTTTTAGGAGGTTTATTTTGCTTCCGCTAGCTGTTGGTTGTTTATAAATTCTGTTATGGAAAGGTTGCACCTGGGCACCCCCTTTTGGGTTTGGGTTGTTACAGATGTGGTATCAGAGATATTATATGATTATATGTATTATTGTTATTATGTTATGGGAATTTTTGGGGTGTTACATGGTAGGCCAAGTCTAATGAGAACTAAAAAAAGGGCATGCACTCCCATGTCCAAACCTACAGAAGGAACAATGGACCTCCAACTGAGTGTGTCCCCCAACCCATGACTAACCTGGTACATCTCTCTATAGAGTCTTGCAAGTGCAGTGCTATCCTAACTATACCTGGACGTCATGTCCAAGTCATTGGGAAATGTCACTAATAATGCATTTGTTGATGGGAAAAAAGGTCAAGAATATTAGTGACAGTTCTTATAAACCTTTACTAATAGGATGTTATTAGTGACGATTTAGCAAAACCATCACTAATAGTCTTGACTTTTTTCCCCGTCAACTAATGCATTATTAATGACGGTTTATGAGAATGAGAACCGTCATTAATATTCTGGATCTTTTTCCCCATCAACAAATGCATTATTAGTGGCGGTTCTAAAAACCTTCACTAATAACATCCTATTAGTGACGATTTATGAGAACCATCACTAATATTCTTAACCTTTTTCCCCATCAACAAATGCATTATTAGTGACTGTTGTAAAAACCATCACTAATATAAGACTATTAGTGACAGTCTTTCTCTTCAAGCATTCTACTTAAGCACATGCTCTTCTCGTTGTATTTTATCTTCAACTCATCCATATTCTCATTTTTGGTGTCAAGCACATTGGCTAGGTTAGCCACAACATTATTTCTATCCTATTTTGCTTCTTGAACAATATCAACAATTGTTTTTATCTATCCACTGTTACAAAAAAAGTCTCCTACTGGCCCTTCTAAATTGTAACCATCTTCACGAGCAACCCACCCATAGATATTTGAACCAAGATGCTTCTTTCATGCATCCTATTGATCTCATAGGTTGCACCCAGTTTTGATAATGACAAATACTGATATTTGATGATTGTCAAGTGCTTGTGCGGGTTCAAATAAATATCTCAAAAAGGACACTTGAAGAAACAAGAAAACCACGAAGACTTGTTTTTGTAATTGTAATTCATATCGGTCTGTAATAATTTATATGGGTCTGTAATAGTAACCTAGGATGTGGTTGTATGTTTATCAACTGCACATCATACACCCAGGATATAGCGTAAGCTCAATTAGACCATAGCAAGATCCTAAGCTCCAACATTCACACACATAGCATAAAATATATGAGTGTGTTATAATTGTGCTTAAAATTGAAAAAATCTAAGCAAGTTAAGAGGAGTCGAGCGACCGAACCTTTGGAGTACAAAACTCCTTGGGTGCTCTAACCTTGAAAGTCAAAATGTCGACCAGCCCTCGGGTGACCGAACCCTAAATGCACACATCTTCCTCGGGCGCCTGAACCCCTCGAAAGGGACTGTTCACCAACTCAGGCGTCCGATGAATTTAGTTCAAATATACCCCTGTGCGACCGAACACCTCTGTTCAGGCCACCGAACAATTGGGCAGGCACCCGAAGTTACGTAGCTAAGCTACTAACTTTGATTTGAGCTGCTGAACCGATAGCCGGCCGATCGAACTTATTTGAAAAACTTTTTAAATTGTGTCTTATCAGGCGACCGAACCTAGGTTCAGCCACCCGAACCCCATCCGGTTAAAATTAATTTAACCACAGTAAAACTGGGCTAAATAGGGCTAATTGGATCTTAATTAATTGAGACTTTTTTTAATAATACCTATTTTGTCCTGAACGGCTATATTTTTTCCCCTGGCTATAAATATGCATTCATTTGCATGATTAGAGAGCAATTAGCAAAAAGTGATTAAGCAAAAATCCTCTCTACTGAAAAATTATCCTTTGTCCAAATACTCTCATATCTTGCATCCTTTCGATAAATCTGAGAGTGTGAGAGTGTTTCTTGTGTTTATGTGATTATTGTTCATTGCTAATACTCCCATTTGTATGTGTGCTTGAAACCTTTTCTTTGGGAGTTTTTAGCTTAGGTTTATCCCACGGATTTCTCTTTTATAAATCTTGTATGGGATTGAACCAAGAAAGCTTAGGATATTTGCATTCCATTGCAAGTGTCTAATAGCTTCGTTTTTTGGTGTGCAAAGATTTTTCAAGCAAGCAAGTGTTATTCAAACTAGTGTTGTGCATCTTTCATTGAGGAAAATCCTTTTGGAACTAGTTTGATTATCTGTTCAGTATACTTGGAATATTGATGTGCTACTGAAATATCTTGTTTAGATTCCAAGACTTTGCTTGTGTTGAATATGATTTTGCATCATACTAATTATATTGTGTTGAATACTTTTAAGCTTCATATTGAGTATACTGCATTGAGTATTGATTGAACAAAACTAGCATCACTGAGCTTACACTATATCCAAGCTATTGATGTGTATGTGATTGTGCGCATTTGGGTATAAATCTTCTTTATGTGAAAGCACTTATTTGTTGTACTATTTGATTGTAAAATCTGAGTATTTCTAGGCATGACCTAAGGGGGTGATAATCTAGCCCGGTAAGAATTGTATATATCGGTTGAGGTCAGCCCTTGAATTGACCTGATTTGTATAAGTGCCGCCACCCGTTTAAGTGAGCAAGTTATAGTGGTAATCCTTGTGCTGGTTAGCCAAGGCGGGGACGTAGGCAATTGGACGAACCTTGATAACATCTTTGTGTGTCACTTTTACTTTACTGCTTTCTGGTGCATGTGGCGTTAATTAAATTGCTTTACTTAAATTTTGGTATATTTACTTTACTTGCACTAGATTGTTCTTAAGGTTGTGAACATACTGGTGTTTAAACATTCACCTAGGGATTAAATTTAAAAATAACAATTCACCCCCCCCCCTTTTGGGATCACGGTAAAGCTAACAATTGGTATCAGAGCCACGTTACATAGACTAGTTATTATTTTGCAAAAAGATTACATATGGCTCATAGTTCCGTGACCCCTTTCCCTGAGAGATCATCTTCCACATGACCTCCTGTTTTTAGTGGTGTTAATTACACCTTCTGGAAATAGAGGATGCACAACTACCTTCAGAATACTGATTGGAAGGTGTGGAAGATCATCTCTAAAGGAAACTATGTCCCTATGAAAATAGAGGGTGCAGCTAGGATTCCTAAGACTGAGGATGAGTATGATGATAATGATATGAAAGTTGTTAGTCTTAATGCCATTGCCATGAATATTTTGTACTGTAGTCTTGATGTGAATGAATTTAATAGAATTATGGCATGTTCTACTGCAAAAGAAATATGGGATAAGTTAGAGGTCACTTATGAGGGTACTAGAGACATGAAGGACAGTAGAATAGATATGTTGACCAGTGAGTATGAGGCATTTAGGATGAATGTAGGTGAGTCCATTTAGAGCATGTACACTAGATTCACACACGTCATAAACTCACTGCATGCATTAGGAAAGACCTATCCCACATATGAGATGATTAGGAAGATCCTTAGAGGCTTACCTCCTATTTGGGAAGTCAAGGCTATGACCATTGCTGAAGGTAGAGATCTTAAGGCCATGTCCTTAAATGAATTGATAGGTTCCCTGATCACATATGAATTAAGCATAAACGAGAGACCTAATAAACATAATAGGGCTAAAAAGGTTACTTCATTGAAAGCTTCCACTAACACATCTAGTGAGTGCAGTGAATCTGACACTAATGATGAAATGGCTATGCTAACTAGAAAATTAATAGATTTTTTAGGAAGGACAAGAAGCCTTATAAAAAATATAGAGAGTCTACTAATGAGAAGGGAGAATCCAACAAAAGAAAAGAAAAATTAAATGCTTTTATGTGCTATAATTGCAACAAGGTGGGGCACATCAAACCCGACTGCCCACTCCTGAAAAAGGAGGCTAAGAAAAAGAAGAAAGCCATGAAGGCCGAGACTTTTAGGACAAACTCAGTAGCAGTGACTCAGAATCAGATCACAGTGACTCGGAGGTCGCTAATCTGTGCTTGATGGCACACGAGGATCGGTTATTGTCTTCTAGTTCATCGTCTTCATACTGTTCATCTGATGATTGTGATTCTGATTGCATGCCTACATTTAGAGAATGACAGTTTGAATATATTCATGTTTCTAAATTGTTAGGCAAAATGACCAAGGAAAATAATGATTTGAAAAAGAAATGTGAAAATTGGTCAAAGTTGTTTAATATGGCAAAAACCTTTCATGCCTCTATTTTAAAAGAAAAGGATGCCACTATTGTTGAGCTTGAGAGGAAATTGGAGGATAGCTCCAAAATCATTTTTAAATTCACCAAGGGCAAAGACAATTTTGAAAGATTACTTGGTACCCAAAGAAACTCCTTAAGTAAAGAGGGTCTTGGTTTTAATGGTGGTGAAAATGTTAGACGACCTAATCTTTACTTAGGACACTTTACACGTGAGTCAAAATCTCATATTCCTCCTAAAGAGCCTAAGTGTAGATTAAGATGTTTTAAATGTAAAAAATTGGTTACATTCAGTTTGATTGTCTACTTAGGAATAAGCATGCTAGAATTAGGAAAGTATGAGTAATTGAGGGAGATCCTGCTACTAATCCTCGTGGACCCAACAAAATTTGGGGACCAGCATCAGTTACTTAGCTTATCTTGTAGGTGTGCCTAAGATTATCCTCCTCCAAGGACCAGTGGTACTTGGATAGTGGGTGCTCACGACACATGACCGGCGACAAGGGAAAATTCACTTCAGTTGTTCCCAAGGATGGAGGCTATGGGACATTTGGCGACAATGCCAAAGGACGTATCATCGGGGTAGGTAAGTTTGGTAAGGATTCTTCTCTTTCTATTAACAATGTTTTGTTGGTTGATGGGTTAAAGCATAATCTACTTAGCATAAGTCAATTGTGTGATATAGGATATAAGGTATCTTTTGAGAATGATAAATGCATAGTAGAAGACAGATTAGATCACAAAGTGCTTTTTACTGCAAACTACCATGAAAATGTCTATACTACTTCCCTTAATAACTTAGCTTCATAACAAGTTACTTGTTTTTCTGCTGTAAATGAAGCTAGTTGGTTATGGCATAGGCGATTAGGACATGCTAGCATGGACTTGTTGTCTAAACTTGTTAAGAAAGAACTGTTAAGGGCTTACCTAAAATGCCTTTTGTAAAGGATAAAATTTGTGATGCATGTCAAATGGGTAAGCAAACCAAATCTAATTTTAAGAAAAAGAAATTCAAATCTACTACTAGACCTTTAGAGATGTTTCACCAAGATTTGTTTGGACCCAATTCTGTGTAAAGTCTTGGTGGTAAATCTTATGCTTTTTTAATCGTGGATGACTTTTCTAGATTCACATGGGTGTTATTTCTCGCACATAAAAATAAATCATGTGAACATGTCACTAAACTTTGTAGGAGAATCCAAAATGAAAAGGGATATAAAATAACTCACATAAGTGATAGAGGTACAGAATTCAAAAATGAAGGCATAGAGAAATACTGTGACTTAGAGGGCATATCCTATGTTAGAATTGGTGTATTCCCTAGAGGGGGGGGGGGTGAATTGGAAATTTAAACTTTTCTCCTAAGTTAATCTTATCCAACAGCACTATAAACACAACCTAGGGTCTGTCTATGCAATTTCCAAATGCGTAGATAAATATGATGTGGAAATTAAATCAAACGCATTATTCACACCATAACATACATGTGCGGTAAATGTAAAGTATAGAAATATAAACAAGGCACACGATACGGTATCAGGGTTTGGCCAACTGTGCCTACGTCCCCGCCTCTAGCTCGCAAGCCCGAGGATTCCACTAAAGGCTCACTTAAGGGTGGAGCGGCACCGTTTACAACCAGGTCAAATAACACAGGGTTGACCTCAACCTTAACCAGGTCAATTAGCGGGGCTGACCTCAACCTACACGCCTTAACAGGACGACGCACCTCGCTTTTATAACCGGGTCTAAGCCAATTTGGGACTATTCCAGGGCTAGTCTCCTTCTTCAGACCCGTGCCTGGAAATACAATAGTTTTTGAAATACAACCAAATGGTACAATGAACATGCTTTCAAGTAAAGTAGATGTGTACCCAAATACAAGCAATCACAAACACCACAAATGATATAATATGTAAGCTCAGTGTGGTCTAGATAGTTCAACTCTCAAAGGTATTTTCTATCAGTGTAATGCACACGTGAGAGTGTCAAAAAAGCAATCTTTGTATCACAATATGTTCAGCCAATAAGTTCACACAAAGATGTCAAGTGTCAAGTATTTCAATCAACAGGATGTTTCAAGCATGCAAGTATCAAATGAAGTATATGCTTGATTTGCAAAAGATATGTAATCTTTATATTCAACAAGAGATATGAATCAATAAATATTGCAACAAAGATTTTTCTCACACAAACAAATATCTCTTTAAAATATTTATCAAGATAAAGCACACTAGATATTTGAAGATATTTTGAAAATATTTTGCACCCAAAACAAATACAATCTTCTCAAGATCTTGCAATGAAGGTGCAAGCTTAGAAGATCTATCAAAGTCTTCTTAGGATAGACTTATCAACAAATTCCCCTAAGAATCCTTAGGTTTTGCTCTCAAATAAAATCGTGTTAATCAAATAGAACAAGGAGAGCAAACCTTTCCAAAAAAACACTCAATCCACTTATAAATGATGTAGGCACAAATAGAAGGTAAGTATGAGTGAAAGAGGCTAAAAAATGAGTAGTATAGACTTTTAGATTTTTAGAGAATTCTCCCCTAATCAAAGTAGCTAATCATATCTAATCTTTGCAAATGATCTCATATATATAGACATGGGAGAAAATATGACCGTTAGGGACCTTTTGGGTATTGTTATAAAAGTTTAATGACGTTTAAAACATTTTAACCCTATTTAAAAAATATTAACTGCGGTAAAAAATCAGGGCAACTCGAGAGGTCCGGTCGACCAAAAATGTTTCGGTCGACCAGGACTCATATGGTTCGGTCGACCAAGGGATTTTTGAACTGAAGGGTCGGTCGACCGAGAGAAGGTGATTTTTCAAATCTCCAAGGTTCAGTCGACCGGGCCAATTTGAACTGACTGGTTCGGTCAACCAGACCGCTAGGATTTCTCCTGAGGAACCTCGTTCGACCAGGTAGTTGGAATACAAAACTGGCTCGGTCGACCAGATGGTCAAAATGTTGACCCAGGGAGGTTTCGGTCGACCGAGGCTTTTTGAACTACATGGTTCGATCAACTAGGGCCTTGGTCAACTGTTGACCCAGGCCTGGTTTGGTTGACCAAGCCAAAATGAACTAAGTTGGCCGGTCGACCGAAAGTGCACCAAGTGTGCATTTCGGTCCCGTCTTAAAGCATACAAACCCTATTCAAGTGCCTAACAAGAATATATGCAAATGTGTGTGTCCTAGGGTCATTTATGTCCAAAATAGAGACACCAAAAGAATCCGATGTCGGTCGACCGAAGGGTAAACCCTAAGGTCTTTCTACGGTCACTTTTAGTTCGCATCTGGTTTAAGCTTACAAAATAAACCATGCATGTGATGTGTGAGAGCTTATTACAAACCAAATGTCCTAATTACTATTATAGACCAATTACACAAATGAATTATATATTACAATTAAGAATGATAATCGGTCTTCAAACTTTACTTGCTTTGTGCTCATCTTGATCTTGACAATCTTAGCTTCTGCACAAAACCTCAAACACCCATTAGACATAATGAGTATTTGTCATAATCAAAACTGGGCGTGACCAATAAGGTCAACAATCTCCCCCTTTTTTGATGATGACAAATACGACAAGCAAAAATATAGGGTTAAGCCTAAGAAGGCTCCCCCTCACAATATGCATATAATGTATTTAAACATACCCATTATTTTTGCCTCCATTTTATCTCCCCCTTTTGGCAACAGCAAAAAGGGCCATTTGAACTAAAATCCTAGGCAATGGGTGATTATTACATTTATACAAGGATAATTTTGGAAAGAGTTTTCAAAAATTTTGGTAGAGTACCCTTTGTAAATCGAACTTTCCAAAAGACATCTCGCATAAACGTACCCTTTTTGAGTTTAAACATCCTAACAATTTATCCACAACTACTCAAACAGTTCAGTATGGTCCAATACAACAAATAAAATATCAATATGAACATGAATTGGACAAATTTTGCAACGCAAATGATAGTCAATATACGCATGCAATAGATATATGTATGACATTTGCACACAATCAACAACCAACTTTCACAAAGTCTAAAGCAAGAAGATAAGTCAACAATAGAATTATTTGCTAAGACTTGGAAGGTTCCCATGAGAGGGCGCCCCCTAAATGCATGCAAGTTGTAAAACAATTACTTTACATGTATATATACATTTGGCGCACTCAAGAAGTAATGTTTCGATTATTTGGGCAAATGTCTACAAAAAATTTGGCAGCATGCCGGCTGTAAACAGGACATTTCCCAAATTTTACCTGCACAAAAACAGTTCTCAAACAAATAGTATCATAGGAGTAAGGCATGCAATAACCTATCATCTACCAGTAGGCAATTCTCAAAAACTGCATTTGTCATGCAGTAGGCATTCTAGATTATTCACGCATTTCAATAAAATAATCATTTAATCACAAGCATACCCAAATCAAGGTACTCCCAATATATGTAATAATCAAATAATGTAATGTACCATGAGAATCCAAAGAATACAAAGAAAATAAAATGAAATAACATAACAGTTGTTTTTAGTACAGACCAGATTAAATAAAATAAAATGAATCAAAGCCATATAATCTGATCTGCAAACCATCCTAGAGTCTAGAACTCCCCTCCATCCTCTCCTCCATCACCACCATCATTGGCATCAAAATCGAAGTCCATGGTCATCGTGTCCCTCTCATCCTGCATCTCCTAAATGCGGCTGAAGCTGGCTGTCATGGACCGCTCCAAATCTATAAAGCGGCTGGAAATGGAGATGGAGAACTTCTGGAACTCCTCCCGAAGTGCAATGAATGACGAAGCCAAGTCCTGCAAGTCTGACTGGAAGGATCCTCGAAACTGTGTGAACGAGTCAAACAAACTGGTGATTGCAGCCATAAGATCCAAGTTTGATGGCTGCGGAGGCTATGGTGGCTCTGTGGGGCTTCTACCTGTGCTTTTGTTGCTCTAGAGGGCATCCAGATATTCCCTACGAGCTTGTACCCCATCAGTCTTAGGGTCACTCCAGAGAAGGTGTCCACTGGTCATCTCCTCTTTAGTGAAGGCACATTTGTCCTCATGACTCTAATGTTCCTGAACAGCTTGTTCAGAATGCCCCCATATGGCATTATCACTCGGTGGCCAATTGTCTTGGCCATCATCCAATGGATTACCAAACTAGGCAGGTCCAACTTCTTCCAAGCGAAAAGACACCACATAATGAAGCAGTCCACAAATGACACATGCACTCTAGATCCCGCCTTGGGCAGGACATTGTATGTGATCAAGTGGTGCACTACCTCAGCCTCTAAACTGAACTTTTTGTACTGTGGAGGATGGTTCTGGCTAGCAGTGCCAGGGTCAGACAGGGTCAGGTTTGCGAAAGAGGCAACCGTGAATTCCTATTCAAATATCCAGGAGTTTACCACATTGAGGCAATCAAAGTCTCCACGGTCTATGTCGAGGACATCAGAGATATATTGTGTGTCAAAGTGCACATCTGTCCTCAGAACACGAGAGAAGTACCCGTTTTCGTCATTGCCCAAGTTGGCATAGAACATCCTAACAAAGGTCGGGTAATGACCCCCAAGCTAGTAGGAGATAAAGGCTCTCCACCCCTAATACTCAAACATATCCATAATGTTTCTAAAATGCTGATTCATAAATTCCAAATCGAGTATCTTACCTAGTATAGCTTCCTTGGGACAAAACTCTCGTATGTACCGAACTTTACACCTCTCAGAAATAAAATACTCGTCCTTGACATGTGCAATGTCGCGGGCTTCAATGTGTGCCATGGCGGTAAGGATGTGAGGTTTGGTAACAGGATTTGCTTGGAAATGATATGAATGGGTGAAAGTTCTTTCAAAAATTTCGTGCAAATAAGCCCAAAAAGAAGAAAAACCATATATATATATCGCAGCTCAGTCGACCAGGAGTAGATACGGTCAACCAACGCTTGAACTTCCCCATGCACCGACACAGTTCGGTCAACCGAGGTGAAAATAAACTAGGATGGTCGGTCCACCGAAAGGGTGTACAGTGACTATATTCGGTCAACTAGGGGAAAATCAAAAGTTTCGGTCGACCATGGCAAATGCACTCACTAGGGTCCGGTCGACCGTAAGGGTCAAAGTCAACATGTCTTGGTCGACCGGGGTACTTTATAACTGCAATGTTCGGTCGACTGAGCATAGTGGATTTTCCCGATTTTGCCTGATTTTGATCCAAAGTTCTCCCTAAGGTCCAAATTTGATATATTACAACATAAACATGATTCTTAGGGATTCTTGGTGAAGGGATATTGCCAAAATGAAGTGTGTACCAAGAATTGACTTATTGACCTATTTTGGGCACCGAGCACTAAGGAGTATGAGGCTTTTTCTTAAACTACCTCTTTGGTGACTGGAGAGTATCCTACAAAGATGATGACATAGAGAAGCAAAGATATAGACCAATGAATGAGTGAAACCTCACCAGGTGTGATCGTGGTTTGGTAAGGACTCCCTATGGATGAGATAGACCAGAGTTAAAGGATTTTCAATTTAAACTCAAAAGGAATCAATTCCTTAGAAGATACTTCTAATCTGGTGGTAGCTATGAGAAGCACTAGATATACATTAGTCATTTATGATCAATGGTGCTTAAATCCTAGAGTGATGACTTGATTTTGATTTAGGCTTTTCATGTTCAAAAATGAGTTTAGGAAATGGTGATACAGGATGTAAGATGGAACCCTAACACTCAATTTTGTGCAATGAACAACTGCTGCTTAACTTTATGATTTTCACGTTGGCATGGGTTAAGCATTTAGACTTAAGTACTAGGCAGAGATGTCGTGTCCATTTGGAAGTGTATAAAGAGTCTTAGTATAACAAGATAGTGTGTATACTAAGATTTTCATTTTTAAGCAACAATCACTTCCCAAGCCTACAGTCATCACAACCCCATAAACCTAATCCTAGGAACAAAGGAAAGATGACAAGAATGCATCTTCAATTTGAATTCGTTTTTCCTTGAGTCCTACGGGGTTTGCTTCGCTGATTATCCATTTCATTTCCTTTTCTATCCCTCTGGCACTTCTAAATAAGAAACTAAGCCATGTATGCCACATAGTTTTGCAAAATAAGCAAGTATAGAGTACACGTAAGGGATTATGCTTATTTATTCCATTTTTCTTCAGTGAGGCTAGACTGTTGGTTCTATGTAAGCAACCTAAACCCTTTTTGAAATGAACTTTCCTTTTAGGTCCAAAGGGTTTACTGTGATTATTCTCATTATTCTCAACTTTGAGTGTAAATCTAGAATAATCATCTATCTCATTATCTAAGCATGCAGTTTTCAATATTTTCTCAGCCTTTTTCATTTCAAGAACAGCATGAAAATTTTTTAACTCCTTTAATTGTTTTGCTATTCTTTTGTTTTCATTCTCCAAAGATATTTTATGCTTAGAGATTCTAACTAGAAACTTGTGCATTTTCAATAACGCCTTTTCTAGTTTTTCGTGCGACAACATGCTTTCAATATTCAAATTTGCATATGATTCACCAAAAGAATTAACACAATAGTTTTCATATGAATCATTGCATGCATGTTCAACAGGACTAACACAAGGTGCGAGGGATGATTCATTCCATAATATACTGCAGCATTCAATATATGAATCATCACATACATTACTATTGAAATTGTTATGATATTCAACAGATGAACCAGCATCTGACACATCACATGAGCAAATAGATGGTTCATCACAGGATTTTTCATAGTAAACATCGTATGAACCATTTATAGTATTATCAACAGATGATTCAGTATATGACCCATCTTAGCATTCATCACATAAATCATCAAATGAGCTAGAGTGAGAATCATATACCTCGTCGTTGATTTCTAGCTCATGAATTACCTCCTCCTCATCATTTGAGCTTGGAGCATTCGGAGGAGTTATGATTTCTTTCTCTTGAGATTCTCCAAATTTCCTTTTTAGTTCATCCCAGATTTCCTGTGCACTATGATATGCCACAATCTCAATCAAAATATTAGTCTCTAAAGCACAGTGCAATATATCCATGGCATTAGAATTAATCGTATTAAAATCATTTTCATTTATTTGTGCACATCTTCCTTTAGCAGTCACAAGCCAGACCCTCCAGTCCATAGATTGTAAAAATATGGTCATTCTAATTTTCCAGATGGTGTAATTGATACCACAAAATAATGGAGGACTGGTATGTCACTGTCCCTCACCGAATGGGGATACACCAATGTGAGCCATTGCGATCTTTTTGCAAAAACGTTTAAGTCAAGTGCAACGAGGCTCTAATACCAATTGTTAGAATTGGTGTATTCCCAAGAGGGGGGGTGAATTGGAAATTTAAACTTTTCTCCTAAGTTAATCTTATCCAACAGCACTATAAACACAACCTAGGGTCTGTCTATGCAATTTCCAAATGCGTAGATAAATATGATGTGGAAATTAAATCAAACGCATCATTCACACCATAACATACATGTGCGGTAAATGTAAAGTACAGAAATATAAATAAGGCACACGATATGTTATCGGGGTTCGGCCAACTGTGCCTATGTTCCGCCTCTAGCTCGCAAGCCCGAGGATTCCACTAAAGGCTCACTTAAGGGTGGAGCGGCACCATTTACAACCAGGTCAAATTAACACAGAGCTGACCTCAACCTACACGCCTTAATAGGATGACGCACCTAGCTTTCCTAACCGGGTCTAAGCCAATCCAAGACTATTCCAGGGCTAGTCTCCCTTGTTGATTCAGGTGTAATTCCAAGAGGGGGGGGTGAATTGGGTATTTAAAAAATTCTAAGGCACTTAGTTACCTCTTAAACTCTTCTTATAAATTTACCAACAATTTCTTGTTACTTAATTATGTATGTGTACGACTATTCAATCTATGCATGCAATATACACAATTTAAATGCAATGCTGAAAATAAAGAGTGAAGGGAAGAGAGAGGACAAATGCAGTTTTACGAGGTTCAGCCGACTTGGCCTACGTCATCGCCTTGAGCAACCACTCAAGGATTCACTAAAACCCTGCTCCTTAAAGTGGGACGGAGCTTTCCTTACAATCCGCTACTTACAAGAGGCACAACTTCCTCCTACTCCATTGCTTACAAGAGGTATAGCTCTCTCCTCACACACCGAACCGTGTATACAATAAAATCTAGAAAACAACACTCAAAACAAGGCTTCTAACAAAAGCTTGTGAGTACAATTCAATTTCTTAGCACATTAACATATGATATAACTTGAAGCTTATGAATGCATGAAAAACGATACAATCGTTTGATGTATGATATGCTTCAACACACAAATTCTTATTTAATCAAAACTCCCAAGTAAAGATATATTTAAATGCCTTGGAGTCAACAAGGGTTCTTGATTCACTTTGTAAAAATTCACAAGTATGTTTGAGGTGAGCTATTTAACAAAACTTTGACTTGAATAAAAACTCAATGAATATCACAAAGTTCCTTAAGCCTTGAAAGATCACGTTGGAATACAGGGTCAGGTGACCAAAGAGCCTCTGCCAAGTTCTGTCTTTTCCATTTAATTCTTCAGGCTACTGAACTTAATCTTCAAGCAACCAAAGAAAATCTTCAGGTGCCTGAGGTTGAGTTTAGGCGACCGAAGTCCCCTTTGTCTCAAATTTTCTTTTCTAATTTAAAAATCTGCTTTGCTCCTTTTCTTGAGTCTTTTATAAAACATATTTTTCATGATTTTGAAAACATTTCTAAGTCCATGAGAGTTTCCTAATGATGTACATTAAATGCATAAATCCTAAAATCATTCTAAGTTATATTGAGCCTCAAATTAAATCATACGAAAATGTAAGTACATGAGATCTAAATACCCATTCCCAAGATATTTTTAACCTTTGCCGCTTGCATCTTGATTCTCATACTCTTTGAGTTCCATGGTGCTTTCTAAAATGTATAAGCTTTACTTTATGACTTCCATGACTCGTTATCTTTCTGTGCATGCTCAGTGTAAGTCCTGTTCACAAACTCAATGCACAGATCAAATATCAAGTGATTTGTCATTATCAAAACAGGATTGGACTCGTAGGGTCAACAATCTCCCCTTTTTTGATGATGACAAATGCACGAGCAAAAATATATAATAGGTTACACCTAAACAAGGCTCCCCCACAATTAATGCATCAAACAATTAATGAATGACAATATGATCATGTTCATACACAAAGTGTTTAGCTTGAATCCAAATGAAATATGAAATATGCTCATAATGAATCTAATATGCTAGATTTCTCCCTTTGTATATCTCACCCTTTACAACTAGTTTTACCAACACTCTTTGCTTCCATTTTATTATTTTTGCTTCCAAACTTTTTGCCCCTTTTAACATTAACAAAAAAGGTGTAAACTAATAAAGCATGAGTAGACGTACCCTAATGTTCTTCTCCCCTTAAAGAGTTAGAGGTTTTGAATGTGTCCAATTGTTGATCAATGCAATACCAGGTGATTATATCACAAGAAATGTTGCTCCCCCTGAATTATATCATCTAACATGATTCTAAGCAACCTTTCAACTATGAATGAGACCTAATTCACACCTAATTTGGATAAACCTATCCTCCGCAAGTGGTTTCATGAATATATCTACCTATTGTTCATCCGTGCATACAAACTCTAGTGTTACATCCCCTTTTTGTACATGGTCACGAAGAAAGTGATGTCGTATTTCTATGTGCTTAGTTCGTGGATGTAATATGGGATTCTTTGAGATATTTATTGCACTCGTATTATCGCATCTTATAGGGATTGTTTCATAATTTAATCCAAAATCCTTTAGTTGTTGCTTCATGTAAAGCGTTTGAGCACAACAACTACCTGCCGCTATGTATTCAGCCTCAGCTGTGGAAAGAGCGACTGAATTTTGTTTCTTGGAAAACCAAGAGACCAAGGAGTGTCCTAAGAAATGACAAGTACCACTAGTGCTCTTCCTATCCACTTTGCTACCCGCATAATCAGCATCTGAATAACTAAAAATTTCAAATGATGTGTACTTAGGATACCATAACCCAATGTCTACGGTTCCTATCAAATATCTAAGTATTCGTTTAACAGCTAGCAAATGAGACTCTTTTGGAGCAGACTGAAATCCTGCACACTAAAATTAGGAATAGCTTCCTAAGAGGGGGGTGAATTGGCTTTTAAAATTTATTTTAATTCCCTTTTAGAATTCTTAAACTTATTTTATTTCTTTTAACCAATTCGTGACTAATTTGTTTAATTTGTTAAGTACTCAAGAACTTAGTTTCTTTACTTAATTTTTAACCATACAAACATCCAATCATTCAACCAAACCAATCAACTAAAATTATAAAGTAAACAAACAAGCCAATACACAACACTTATGTAATATAACAACTCAAGATGGTTGTTTGTTTATATTTTCCAAATTTGAACCAAGCCTTGTAGTGAATGAGAATTTATGCTTGCTAATGTAAAGCCTTGTATAGATGAATCAAATCACTTTTTCCAAATATTTAGAACTCAAATAAACTCTTGGTAAATTTATCTTTAGGATGTTAACCAAGTAACGTACTCCCGTAAGGTTTCCACAAGATATGGTGCAACCAACATACTCCCTTTCGGTTTTCGCAACCCAAATCAAAATTAAACCTTGCGTTTGTTTGATTTCCAAATATTACGTAGTATATATGATTATCAAATAAACCATCCACGCAATTTAAATATGCTGAAAATAAAGACTAAAGGAAAGAGAGAAGAGACGGAGATTTTTACGAGGTTCGGCTTATACCCAGCCTACGTCCTCGGCCTTGGCAAACCACCAAAGGATTCACTAAACCTGTTCCGTTGACGGGTGGAACAAACCTTTACAACCTCCTTGGTTAAGGCTAGAGCCCGCCTTCTCCAAACGATATTCCCTCGTTCGGTCACTCCTTTAGGCAAGAGCCCGCCTCTCTAAGCAATATCCCCTTGCTTAGCCAATGATCCAAAAAATCATTGGAATGTCAAAGAACTACAAGAAATACAAGATAAGATCTGTGGGCAAGTATACTCTCTTAAAGAGCAAGTTAGTACAATTTCAGCATTATATACTTGAATGTAAAATATCAATATGAAATATAATGAAGCTCAAGTGTAGAATTCACCAATATCCTTCTTAGATGAGGATTAGCAATAGAAATTCAGAGGAGGAAGGATTAGCACTTCAGAATATCTCAGAAAAATAGTTTTGCAATGAGTGAACATGAGATCTTTGGAAGAACAAGAGTTCTTTCAGCTTTACAAGCAGATTTTTCAATTCTTGGATGAGTTTTAAACTTGTTTCCATGTTGCAAAAATTTCCTTAGAGAGTTTCCCAATTTTTTAGAAAGTTTGGAGTTCAAATGGCTATATTTTAAAATATTAGAATTTAAAAAGTTTGCCCGTTGAACAGTGTTCAGACGTTTGACAGCAGTGACCCCACTTCAGTGTTTTGGCTATAACTTTTTATGTATAACTCCAAATTAGGTGTTATTAGTTTCAAAAGAAAGATAAGAGAAAATAATACAACTTTCATGTTGAAGACTTTTTAAAATAATGATTTTTTGATAGAGAAAAATTTACCTCAATGCGGCTGTATAAAAACTGACAGCATTTGGGAAAACTCTTTTTGGTGCTTTTTATTCCAAAAATAATTCTAACATTTTTAAAATAATTTTTGACTTTATAAAAATATTTTTCAAGTATTTTAAAAGGTATCTAGTTTTAAGAAATTAACCTAAAAGTTTCAAAATATTTCAAACGATATTTTAAATATTAAAGCACTTACGTGAGACTTCTAAGATATTAACATTCTAAGTTCTTGAGTCTTGATGCTTTATCTTTGGATTGAGTCCATCTTTTCTTCAAGCTTCCATATTCTTTGAGCTTTCTCACTTTGCCTTTATTTGGCTCTTTTGACTTTAATATGCCTTGGCTTTCAACAACTTATTCATGTCCTCATATTCTTCAAGGTTTCATATATCATCTTTAAATCCATGCTTTGACTCTTTTAAGCTTCATTTGATCCTTGTGAGCACTTTTAAGCTTTATCATATATGACCCCTGAAATATCATTACTCACACAAATATATTAAATTTCACTTGTTTGTTAGCATCAAAACAAGATAACAAGATTTTAAGCCTTGTAAGGCCAACACACACAAACATACGCTAAACATTATATCTGGTCTACTAGCAGTCAGGTATAACAGGCTACCTATCATTCCACGATATAGCTTGACATCTACTGGTATACCTTGTTCATCTTTATCTAATTTCAATGAAGTGCTCATAGGTGTACCTAGTATTTTTCCATCTTCCATGTTAACTTTTTGAGTAGGTCTCTTATATACTTTGATTGATTTATGAATATTCCATGATTTTCTTGTTTGATCTGAAGTCCTAGGAAAAAATTTAGTTCACCCATCATGCTCGTCTCAAATTCATTTTGCATGGTATTGGCAAATTCATTACACAATTCTTTATCTGTAGCGCCAAATATGATGTCATCTACATATACTTGCACTAGGAAAATATCATCTTTCTTAGACTTTATGAACATGATTGTATCTATCTTTCCTCTTATAAATCCATTTTCTAATAGAAAACCGCTTAGCCTTTCATACCAAGCTCTAGGAGCTTGCTTTAAACCGTACAAGGCTTTCGTCAGTCTATAAACATGATCTGGATTCTTATGATTTTCAAAGCCTGGGGGTTGTTCTACATACACTTCTTCATTTATGTAGTCATTTAAAAATGTGCTTTTAACGTCCATTTGATATAGCTTGAAATCCTTAAAAGTTGCATATGCTAATAGCATTTGTATGGCTTCCATCCTAGCTACAGGGGCAAATGTTTCTTCAAAATCTATACCATCTTCTTGATTATATCCCTGAGTTACTAATTTAACCTTATTTCTCACAACTATTCCATGTTCATCTTTCTTATTCTTATATATCCATTTGGTCCCTATGATTGACTTATCCTCTGGTCTGGGAACTAAAGTCCATACATTGTTTCTTTCAAATTAATTTAATTCTTCTTGCATGGACAACACCCAAGATTCATCCTCTATAGCTTCACTCACATTCTTAGGGTCTTCTTGAGATAAAAATGCACAATGACTCATCATGTTCCTAAGAGAGGAGCGAGTGGTTACTCCATGTAATGGTTCACCTATTATTTGATCTATGAGATGATTCTTTATGTATTTCCATTCTCTAGGTGGTTCATTAGCCTCATTTGTAGTTTGATCAATTTCAATGGATGGTTCATTAAATTCATTTTTTTTTTCTGAATCATTCTCAATTGATAGTTTTTTTAGTTCCTTGTTTAATTCAGGTTCATCTTCATCAATTCTTTTGGAGAAGGGATTTGTCTCATCGAACACTACATGAATAGATTCTATGACCGTCAATGTTCGTTTATTATATACTCTATAGGCTTTACTATCTAAGGCATACCCTAGGAAGATACCTTCATCAGATTTTACATCGAATTTTCCTAAATGCTCATTGTCTCTAAGCACAAAACACTTACAGCCCAAAATATAAAAACATGATATGTTTGGTCTATGGCCATTCCATAATTCGTAAGGAGTCTTATTAAGTGATGGTCCAATTATGACTCTATTTAGTACATAGCAAGCGGTATTCACTGCCTCGGCCCAAAAGTATTTAGGTAATTTATGTTCGTTAAGCATAGTTCTGGCCATTTCTTGTATAGATTTATTCTTTCTTTCAACTACGCCATTCTGTTGTGGTGTTCTAGGAGCTGAAAAATTATGGGCAATTCCTAATAAGTTACAATAGTCTTCCATGCCTTGATTTTTAAACTCTCTACCCCTATCACTTCAAATTTTGGTAATTGTGTATCCTTTTTCATTTTGTACTTTCTTGCACAGGTTTATAAATTTTTCACATGCTTCATCTTTATGACCTAAGAATAATACCCATGTGTATCATGAAAAATCATCAACTATGACAAATGCATATGATCCTCCTAAACTCTGAATTGGGTTTTGTCCAAATAAGTTTAAGTGTAGCATTTGAAGTGACCTAGTAGTGGAGATCTCTTTCTTCTTATTAAAGCTTGTTCTTGCTTGTTTTCCTAGCTGGCATGCATCACAGATTTTATCTTTCACAAATTTAGTCTTAGGCAATCCCTTAACTAATTCTTTCTTAACTAGTTTTGAGATTAAATCCATGTTTGCGTGTCCTAGTCTCCTATGCCAAATCCAACTTATTTCATTCATAGCAGATAAGCATGTCACACTCTGTGAAGTTAAGTTCAAAGCTTGTGGTATATATGTTTTCATGACGCTTAGCAATGAACAATGTCTGTTATCAGTGAGGTCAAGAACATATTTTCTTTGATTAAGAAATATGTCAGTGGGAGAGCGAGCAACTTTGAGGCCAAGGAAATATTTCGATTTTCCAAGATCCTTTAGTTTGAATTTTTTAGCAAACATGACTTTGAAAGTGCTAATATCGGAGAGATCATTGCCTGCCATGAGAATGTCATCAACATAAACAAGTATGAGAGAAACACTAACCTCGAGAGCGGGTGAAAAGAGAATGATTGGCTTGAGATTGGGTGAAACCCTCAGCAAGTAAAATAGAAGATAATTTAGATAGTCAATTGTGAGAAGCTTGGTTAAGTCCATAAAAGGATTTCTGAAGACGAAAAACACGAGTCTCCCACAATTTACAATAACCTGATGAAGGGAGCATATAAACCTCCTCATCGAGTTCACCATGGAGAAAAGCATTGTTGATGTCCTATTGAAAGAGTTGCCAATTCTGAGCTGTAGCCACTAAAAGAACACACCTAATAGTAACGAGTTTAGAAATAGGAGTAAAAGTGTCATGATAATCCAAACATTCGATCTGAGTGTAGCCTTTGGCTGCCAAGCGAGCTTTGTGTCGCTTTATGGATCCATCGGCCCAAAGTTTTGTTTTGAACACCCATTTATAGCCAATTGATTTTTTTTCCAGGTGGAAGGTGTTGAAGAACCCATGTATTATTGGTTTCTAAGGCTTGGATTTCAGAAGCCATGGCATCACGCCAATGTGGGTGTAGCACAGCCTGAGAATATGAGGTGGGTTTGGGATGTTGGGACATGACAGAAAGCAAATCCAAATGTTGATGGGAGAAACGATGATAAGATAAAAAGAGGAGAGACAATGAACCATTCCTAAGGAACATCTTGAAACTTGTGAAGTCATAGAGGACTTTGGTAAAGTGGGGCAAATATAATCAGCCAAGTAAGAGGAATGTGTGATAGCTCATTTGGGTCGTGAAGAGGTGGGTGGAGGGGGTGGTGGGGAAGGGGGTGAGAGTGGGGGTGTCAAGGAGGAGACCAAGGGAGAAGGAGGGAGAGATGAGGGGCTAGGGTTAGGTGGGGTTGGTGGAGTAGGTAAAGTGTAGGAGGATGTATATCAGAAATAGAAAGAGGAAGGATTGGAGAAGATGTAGGAGTTGGAGGTATAAGATGATAGGGAAAAACATTTTCTTCAAAAGTGACATCACGGGAGATGAAATTTTTTTTTTTTTTCAATATCATAGACATGATAAGCCTTATGATGAGCAGGATAACCTAAGAAAACACATCAAAGAGCATGGGGAGAGAATTTATCGCGGTGTTGACTAGCAGTTTTGGCATAGCACAAGCACCCAAACACTCACAAATGTGTATATGATGGTGGTTTCTAAAAAAGAAGTTCATAAAGGGACTTATGTTTAAGGCTGGGTGAAGGAGTGCGGTTAATTAAATAAGTAACTATAAGAATACATTCACCCCAAAAAGATATGGGAAGATTAGTTTGAAAACATAAACATCGAGTCACATTAAGAAGATGGTGATGTTTACGCTCGGCAATACCATTCTGTTGAGGTGTATCCACACATGTGCACTCATGAAAAATGCCTTGATCATGGAAAAAGGTTTGAAGTGGAGTGAATAGAAATTCTTGACCATTATCAGTGCGCATGTGCTTAACAGTGCAATTGAACTAATTTTTAACCATGACACAAAAATTCTTAAGGCAAGTGAAAGTATCAGATTTCATGCACATAAGATAGACTCATGTAGCACATGAGTAATCATCCACGATTGTTAAAAAATAATGTGAACCAAAAAATGAAGCTGTAGAATAACAACCCCATATATCAACATAAATTCGATTAAAACAAAATGTGCTCTTATTTGTGTTCAAGCAAAAAGGTAAACGGGTGTGCTTTGCTCTAGCACAAACATCACAAGACAAATGAGAAGAAGAAATATTTAAGGTTTTCGGAATACATGAAATAGAAGGGTGACCAAGACATTGATGCCAAAGAGTAGTGTGACAAACATGTTGAGAGTGGAAAACCGAGGCGGAGGGAGGTTTATAGTGGTAAAGCCCATCCCATACTTCACATGTTCCAATCAGCCTCTTCGTTGATAGGTCCTAAAAGACACAAAAGGTAGGAAAAAATACAGCAACACAATTGAGATCAGTGGTAAGTTTGCTGATGGAAAATAAATTAAATTTAAATGAAGGCACATAAAGAACATTAGAAAGAGAGAAATTAGAAGAAAACTACATAGTGCCGGTATGAGTTACAGGAACAATGTCACCATTGGGAAGCTTAATGGGGCATGACGGATTGAGAAATTGAATATTATCAAGAGAAGACAAATTGGAAGTCATATGATATGAGGAACATGAATCAAAAATCCATTCAGTATTAGAAAGAGAAGTAGAATAGCAAGAGGCAAGGTTACCAGAAAAATTGGCAGAATTGGTGGTCAAGGGCGATAAAAGATCCAAGAGTTGACGGTATTATTCGCTGGTGAGACTAGGGATAGCAATCCCAGAAGAAGTTGAAGAACTTGTTACAATATTTGTAGCTATTGAAGAACCAGATGCTTCCATAATGTCAATTCAGTTTAGATGAATCAAAACGCCGAATCGGGTCAAATCTGATCTTTGCAATGACCAAAAATATAAACCCTTGATTTGATAATTTTTGAGTTTAATCAGAGAAGCCCAAGGTGCTGTCGGAGTGTTGAGACCACTAAGGCAATCTGAAACTGAGACAAGGAATGTCGCCGACGACAAATAAAACTGAATAGATGCTGGAGAAGATGACCAGAGGCTTGAGGAGCTATGTGATGACTTTGAGACAACTAAGGCCCGTGAGAAACGACTGGCAAAGGAAGCTTGTAATCAAGAAATCCAAGCAATGATGTTGCTGCGCCTGCAAGACGGTCGGAATTGCAAGCATTAGAACTACACTGAGAGCTACAAGACGCGACTAAAAATGGAGAGCTGCAAGATGGCCGAGGCGGAGGACGACACCGAAATGGAGAATGACCAGTCGGCCGGGACTGCGTACATATGAGTTGGAGCAGCCCAAAGTCAAAGAGAGATTGCCAGCCTAAGAGAGAACGCTGAGTGAGAGAGAAGGAGTAGCCCAAAGTCGAAGAAAACTACAATGAGCACCGGCAATTGAAACAGCAAGAAAGCAGAGATATGAGAGACGACGATGATTGGAGAATTGAACAGCCGAGGATGATGACGGAAACGATGGACAAATCTTTGAAAAAACTAGAGAACGCCGGAGAAAAAACTGAGAGCTGATGAGACACTGATGAGCCGCGACTATTGGGTGTGCAGCAGCCATAAGGTAGGGACTGCACGATGAAAAGAAAAAAAAAACCAGATAGGACCAGAAAAAAACTAGAGAGGACCAGAGAAGCCGAAACTGCAAGTCGATCGGGACTGCACGTCGGGTGTTAAAGAAAACAAACCAAAGGGAGCAGGGAGCGATGCCAGAAATGAAGCCGAGGGATATCACCAAAAACGACGATAATTGAGAGGGAGCGGACGGCAGCGGCGGCGGCAAAGAAAAAATAGGTTAAGAAACCCTAGGCTCTGATACCATGTTAAATTTTGAATGAAGGCATTTTTCTTTATTAATTATTGAATATTATAAGGGTATATATATACATGAGAGAATTGAAAAATTGGAAAGTTCATTTTTCTAAGATGGAAAGTATATATTTCTCTAATACTAACAATAGTATTAAATAAGAAGAGAAATGAAATAAATTAACTTGAATAATAATATCCCAACAAGATTCAAAAGCTCAAAACTTTAACTCAAATTCAACTGGAAATTAACAATATTCAACATATTATTTAAACGCCAGAATAAAGAGAGAGAGAGAGAGAGAGAGAGAGAGAGAGAGAGAGGAGAGAGAGGGAGAGGGAAAAGAATAAGAAAAGTTTGGTTGGCCCATGGAGAGAGCAGCAGTAGCAAGGAAGATCTCGGGTTGGCCTTGGATGGCGGCACACAGTAGCTACAACAGCAAGGCTTTGGTTTGCAATAGCTTCGGGTTCAGCACAGAAAGGAAGAGGCTTCTACAAGGGTCTCGGGTTGCTGCATAGTAAGGGACACTAAGAAGCAACAGCAGGTAGCAGCACCAGTTAGGGAAAGCCTTCTCGAGTTGCTGGGATTGAAGTGGTAGGAAAGGCAGCACAGGAGAGAAGGAGACAGTAAGGAGAAATGGGAGAGAGGAGAGGGAAAAGAAGAGAAAGACAGTAAGGAGAAAGGGAAGAGAGGAGAGGAGGTGAAGAAAAGAGGGAGAGAAGAGAGAAGAGAAGAGAAGAAAGGAGAGAAAGGAAGAGAGGGAGAGTTCAGAGAGAGAGTTAGAGAAGAGCATATGAGGAGGTGCGGCCCCCCAAGAAGAGAAAAGGAAAAAAAACTTTTAAAGCATTTGAAGTGCCCTACCCAGTGCACAACACAACACTTGCATGGTCGGGTCACATCAAGACCCGATCCACTTTATTTTTATTTTTTTTTTCTTTTCTTGTTTTTTTTTTTTTTGTTTCCCAACGCACAAGCCCGCTTTTGACCTTTCTACAGCCCATAACTCTCAAAACTCGAAACACAAAAGTTGTAGAGCATTTTCTCAGATTTCCACATCATTTTGAATCATCTCGATCGAAGCTCGGATGGGAGAATTATGCCTAACGTACGAAATACTATCGGCTTTAATATCCCTAAATTACCCTGCAATAATAAAATATCAAAAATTCATAAATTATTCAATAAAATCCAAATATTATAAATAGAGTGCAATGTTAAAATATTGAGCATAATTAGGCATTTAATTAAAAATATAATCATTAATGCATGATTTTAAATACCTAATTATGCAATTTAGGCGCATAATCAACCCATATGCTTTAACTGCATATGCCACAAAATACCTAACTCAGATTCAACAGCTGCAAATCCACCTACAACCGTAACACCCTGCAGTGCATAGATATTTCCCGCTACTTTATCTCCTTTTATAACTGAAACCTAAGGTGTAGTCCCAAGAGGGGGGTGAATTGGGTTATTTAAAATTCCTTAGAATCTTTTTATAAGTTCTTGACTTTTTACAATTCTTTTAAAGACTTCTTATATTCTTGTTGATTAGGCAATCCACACAAACATTTACTTCTTCTATTCAATCCACAACCATAACATACACAACAAATTGATTAACGTTCAAACCAAATAAACACAATACAAGTAATCAATATATGCTTTACAATATTCAGCATCCCTGTATATGAATGTGCAAGTCTCGTAGTTGGCATTTGAACTGAAAATTAAAATAACATCCAATCACTCTTTTCAATAACTCATATTTTAAATAAACCCTTAGTTAAAAGAATTTAAGAGTTGATCAACCAACGTACTCCCTTTCGGTTTCCGCAATCAATGATAATCGAACCTATCAATTTTAATCTTAGGTTTATTTAATATCAAAGGTTGTTTGTAAGATTAACACATCCACGCAGTTTATATTGTTGTTGGAATTTAAAGAGAATAAGAGAGGAGAGTGAGACGGTGTTTTTACGAGGTTTGGCTTACCCTAGCCTACGTCCTAGCCTTAGGTCAACCACTTAAGGATTTCACTATACCTTGTTCCTTCCAGGAGAAACAAAAACCTTTACAATAATCAACCTCTTTTTCAGGAAGAGAAACCTCTCCAAGCAACAACCTATGCTTGGTGCAACGATCCAACTATACCTTGAACCGTCAAAGATCTAGTAGAAAGGAATGAATATCTGTGTAAAAAAACCCTCTCAAACACAGAGCAAGTTGTACAAGTTAAATCACTAATCGTACTTCAAAACCAAAACTAAATAGAAAATGTGAAGCTCAAGGTTTAGAAGTCTCCAATGGTTCTTTCTTATTGATATAAAGATTTTAGTTACAAATTAGATCCAAAACTTTTTAATCAACCAGCAATTTCGTAAAGTTTCCCCTAGCAAGAGTGTGAGCAAGTATGAGCTTTAGCGTAGAAAGCATGTATTACTTGAGCATATTTTTTTCATTGAGCAAGAGAGGTATTTATGGACTTCTTAAAGAAAAGTTTCCTCATTTAACATGGAGTATTTAGGAAAATTTTCAAAAGATATTAAATCATATAATCAATTTTGAAAACTTCTCGTATAGTTCTAAATTTAAAATTTTTGTAGAGTGAGTCGGCTGACTCACTCAACTAGGTTATTTTTGTACTAGTCAATCGGTTGGACAAGCAGCTGACACCATTCTGTCTCTCAAAAAATAATTCTAATAAATTGTCAGTCAGCTGAACAAGCGGCTGACACCATTCTGTCTATAAAAAAAATTTTGATAAATTGTCAGTCGGCTGACTCAATTATGTTCAAAATAGTCAGTCAGCTGGACAAACTAGGGAGCTAGTCAGCTAACTAATCCCAGTTCAAAAATGGTCAATCGGCTGGGCAGATGTTTTTCCATTCATTGTGCTTATTAGTCGGTTGGCCAAACATGGTGTGTTCTGGTTAGTCGACTGACCATTCCTTTCTTTTTCATTTTTGATTTTTAAACTCTAGTTCGTTTTGAAAAACTTAAGTACCACTCTTTCAAAATCATTTTCAAGGGTTTTAGAAGAAATGGTTTCTAATTCTTCTTATCCTAAAGAGCTTCATATATCTAAATAGTAATGAATTGAAGTACTTACAAACATTCTTCTAAGTATGATCTCCTTAATCACTAAGTCTTGCAGCCTCTTGAGGTCAAGTCTTTACTTCAAATCCTGCTTAGCCTTTAAGCTCTTCATTTGTCATTCATTGCTTCAATATATTAAGAAGCTTTCACTTGGTTGACTTTGATTTCCAGCTTACTTTCCATGATTAACCATAAGTGTCATTTTACTTAGACTTGAAATAAAGTCACTCAACAACACAAGTTAAAACATATTTCATTTTTTATCATCAAAACAATATTGAAAAACCCAGTTAGGCCAACAATCACTATCAAGTTACTTTCACACACTTTCATTTCTCCGCATTTATACTCGTAACGATATCCATTATGGTCTAAAGTTCCTAATGAAATACCATTCTTCCTTAAACCCGATTCATGCTTTACATCATATATGGTTCTTTGTTGAATTTTTGAGTCTGATCCCTATTTTGATACTAATAAAGCACCAGTATTTTATGCGTGCATTTAGTGTGTGAAAAGGTTTTCATTTCAGCACGAACGTAAGATACCGAAAAATGGATGCTAGTAAGAACATAAAGCTCACACTATCCTGACATTTTCTATGAAGATTTAAGAGCAAATAAGATAAGGAAGACATTTGTTTTTACTTGTATATGCATTTATTTTTAAATTTGTTCTGTAATAATGCATACATCTTGCATGATATGTTTTAAATGCTCATATGACCGTAGAATGACCATAGGGACCGAATAACCTTAGGGCACCCTTCGGTCGACCGACGTCGGATTTTTAGGGTTATTTATCAAAGGCCTCAGACTGACCTTAGTATCCTAAATATTGCATAAAAATGTCTCATATAGTATTAACATTTAATCATCATATGAATAGGAAAAAATTTATGAAGAAAAAGGATCGAAAATGCCCAAATTGGCATGTTCAGTCGACCGAACACAGTTATACTGAGATCTTCAGTCGACCGAACGTCCATCGGGTCAACCGGTTGACCTCTCAGTCGACTGACCAGATATACATAGGCAGACCTGGTCAACTAAACTTCCTCCAGTCAACAAATTGACCTCCCTGTCGATCGACCAGAAATATATGGGCAACGCTCTGATCGACTGAACCCCCACGTGCGAATTGCCAAGCTCCCAGTCGACCGAACCTCGTAATTCAAATTGACTTGGTCGACCAAACCACGCGGATTTGGAAATCCTCTCAAGTCTGGTCGACTAAACCTATAGTTCAAAAATTCCCTAGTCAACTGAACTTGGCTCCACGGTCGATTGAACCACAAAAGTGGTTGATCGGAGCTCTTGGGTTGAAATTTTTTAAAAGCGTTAAATTGTCATTAAAATTTAATTAGTCTTTTCTAAAATACTGAGCATGTCCCCAACGGTCAAAATTTTCAAAAAATCTATAAATACCCCCTCATAACTCCAGATTAACAACTTTGATTAAATACAATTTTCTCTCTAATCCATTGTTAATCAAAGTTCCCCCAAAATACTTTTTATTCTTTAAATCATTCTTTTGGGGCCAAATATTTTTACAAGTCTCTCAAACTCTCTTTTATACATTTATTTCAAAATTGTTCTTTTGAGGAGAGTAATTTATTTAGGGCATTTTTGCTTTTACTCTCATATAGCTTTTATCTTTGAAAAATATTTTGAGAGTATTGCTTAGGTTTTCTCCCAGTTATTTCTTTGGTAAATATTTTTGGGAGAAAAATTATTTATTGCACAAATACTTTTGAGCTTAAATTCCTAAAATCTCTAAATATTATTTATTTACAAAAATATTTATAGGAGAACAATAATACTCATTTTCTCATATACATTTCATTTGTGCAAATATTATTTAGATAAGCACCCTTACTATACTGAGTATTATTGCATATCATATTAGAGTGCATTTATTTGAGCTTAAACGTCAACATCTAAGCTTGTATTTTTAGAAGCTTCTTCATGTACAAAAATATTTTCCACGTTCTAGTTGGGTTCAACCCGTCAATTGAACTGGTCAAGGGTTTAGGGTTTAGGGTTTAGGGTTTTAGGGTTTAGGGTTTAGGGTTTAGGGTTAGGGTTAGGGTTTAGGGTTTAGGGTGTCGGGTTTAGGGTTTAAGGTTTAGGGTTAGGGTTTAGGGTTAGGGTTTAGGGTTTAGTTTTTAGGGTTTTGGGTTTAGTGTTTAGGGTTTTAGGGTTTCGAGTTTAGGGTTTATGTTTTAGGGTTTTGTGTTTAGGGTTTAGGGTTTAGGGTTTAGGGTTTAGGGTTTAGGGTTTAGGGTTTGGGGTTTAGGGTTTAGGGTTTTGGTTTAGGGTTTGTGGTTTTAGGTTTTGGTTTTTAGGGTTTAGGGTTTAGGGTTTAGGGTTTAGTGTTTTAGGGTTAGGGTTTATGGTTTAGGGTTTATGGTTTTAGGGTTTAGGGTTTTGGGTTATGGGTTTAGGGTTTAGGGTTTAGGGTTAGGGTTTAGGGTTTAGGGTTTAGGGTTTAGGGTTTAGGGTTTAGGGTTTAGGGTTTAGGGTTTAGGGTGGAGCTGGTGGAGGGGTTCTCCCCT